>NC_074696.1:29381449-29506892 GCF_029448725.1 Salvelinus fontinalis | reverse complement strand
AAGTGTGTATATACTAGGTGGCACAGAATCTACACACTAGTGTACTTGACAATGTGTGTATAGAGGGCACAGATTGTAGCCTAGCTAGTGTACTTGTAGCAGGGTATGTTCCGTGGTGCAGGGAGTAGAGCACTGTCTCTGCACAGCTAGAACATTGTATTTACCCCTCCTTCAGCTCTCTCTTTCTCTCTCTCAGGGCTAGCATATATATTGTAAATGTTGTAGGAGGCACAGAGTTAGCCTACAGAGTACTAGTTTCTGTCTGTCTGTCTGTCTGTCTGTCTGTCTGTCTGTCTGTCTGTCTGTCTGTGTGTGTGTGTGTAGGAGGCACAGGGTTAGCCTACAGACTAATGTACTATTAGCTGTCCTCTCTCTCAGGGCTCAGGGTGTTCTTGGTTCTTACTCCGTGTGTTGCAGGCATGGGCGTCCATGAAGGAGTTAGCGGTGCGCTCGTCCTGCTGCAAGGTGCTCTGCTCTGTCATACTGCAGTCCAGAGAACCTAGCTTCCTGGTCTTCTCCTGACGGTACGACATGGCTGCCTTGTTCAGCGCTACCTTCTTCCTGCTGCGGAAAGAGGAGGGGAGAGGTGAAGAGAGGAGGAGAGGGAATATAAAAAGGAGGGAAGAATAAGAGAGAGATAGAAATAAGGAAACAGCAAGGAGATGGGGAAACGAGTGGAGGGGGGGTTGAGGTCAATGAGAGGGAAACGATTAGGGGGAGTTGAGGTCAGGGGGAGGGAAACGATTAGGGGGGGTTGAGGTCAAGGAGAGGGAAACGAGTAGGGGGGGTTGAGGTCAAGGAGAGGGAAACGAGTAGGGGGGATTGAGGTCAAGGAGAGGGAAACGATTAGGGGGGATTGAGGTCAAGGAGAGGGAAACAAGCAGGGGGGGTTGAGGTCAAGGAGAGGGAAACGAGTAGGGGGGATTGAGGTCAAGGAGAGGGAAACGATTAGGGTGGGTTGAGGTCAAGGAGAGGGAAACGAGTAGGGGGGGTTGAGGTCAAGGAGAGGGAAACGAGTGGAGGGGGAGTTGAGGTCAAGGAGAGGGAAACAAGTAGGGGGGGTTGAGGTCAAGGAGAGGGAAACGAGTAGGGGGGTTTGAGGTCAAGGAGAGGGAAACGAGTAGGGGGGGTTGAGGTCAAGGAGAGGGAAACAAGTAGGGGGGGGGGGGTTGAGGTCAAGGAGAGGGAAACGAGTAGGCGGGGTTGAGGTCAAGGAGAGGGAAACGAGTAGGGGGGGTTGAGGTCAAGGAGAGGGAAACAAGTAGGGGGGGGTTGAGGTCAAGGAGAGGGAAACGATTAGGGGGGGTTGAGGTCAAGGAGATGAGATTGGAAGGAAGGGAAAACATAAGGGATTGAGGGAGATTTTGTGATAGTAGCAGGAGGCCCAGAGAGAGAGAGAGAGATATGCTTATCTCCTATGAGTGTCATCTTCCAGAACTACAGAGGGAAAGCAGGTGAAGATTGCGCCAGAATGAAAGGGTGGAGGGAGAGACTAGGGAGGAGTCACTTACGGGTAGTAAGAGTAAGAATAGAAGTCCCTTCTGATTAGCATGGAGAAAGGAGGAGAAGATAGATGAGGAGAGAGAGAGAAGAGAAAGAAAACAAAGAGAGGTGAAAGGTGGAGCCATGGTTAGTGAGGTGGCCTCCAGCAAGGCAAAATAAAAATGTCCGTTATTAAATGTTGAAATGTACAGGTAATTGCCAAAATAATGGAAACGCTTGAGTGAATGAGGGATATAAAGTATATTGAAAGTAGGTGCTTCCACACAGGTATGATTCCTGAGTAAATTAAACAATTAACTTCCCATAATGCTTGGGGACATGTTTAAAAATGCTGGGCAGGGCCATTATTTTGGCTAACATGGCTAATTCCCCAGCTATAGGTTGACACTGCCCCCATCAACAGAGCACGAGTGGTCACTGAATGGTTGGATGAGCATGAAAAGGATGTAAACCATATGCCATGAGCGTCTCAGTCAACAGATCTCAAACCAATTGAACACAATGACAGATTCTGGAGAGGCGCCTGAGACCGCGTTTTCCACAACCATCAACAAAACACCAAATTATGGAATTTGTCGGGGAAGAATGGTGTCACATCCCTCCAATAGGGTTCCAGTTGCTTGTAGAATCTATGCCAAGGTGCATTGAAGCTGTTCTGACTCGTGGTGGCCCAACGGGCCACAGAGGGTAGTGCGTACGGCCCAGTACACACCGGGGCCAAGCTTCCTGCCATCCAGGACCTATATACTAGGCAGTGTCAGAGGAAAGCCCACAAAATTGTCAGAGACTCCAGTCATTAGAGTCATAGAATGTTTTCTCTACTACTGCATGGCAAGCGGTTCCGGAGCGCCAAGTCTAGGACCAAAAGGCTCCTTAACAGCTTCTACCCCTAAGCCATAATACTGCTGAACAATTAATCAAACGGCCACTGGACTATTTACATTGTTGATTAAGGGCTTGTAAGTAAGCATTTCACGGTAAAGTCTACACTTCTTGTATTCGGCTCATGTGACAAATATAGTTCGATTTAATTTGACATTGACTGGGTTCCTAGCTAAATAGATTGCTTAATATGCCAGGGAGCACAGGTACAAACACAGCTGTCAACCAAGGTACAGTTAGCTCCACGTTCTACTGGTGGTTGGTTGGCTGGTTGCCATTGTTTACATAATCAACCATTTTCAGTTACTATGACTCTTCTCCTTGTGACGTCCAACCCTGCTTCTCTGACGTGCATCCCAGCTCCACTCCCTTCCTCATGCCAAAACCTGAGGTGGTAATTCTATCGGACAGGCAACAACAACCTTCCTCTCCAATGAATGGCTCAACCACAGGCACTGTGTTCACTGTGCACTGCACACCAACCCAGATGCTGCTATTATATCTGCTTTGACTTGAAAGGGCAATGGGATATCATGGCCCTTGATGAAATACTGCACACTGAGTGTTGTTCTGCTAATATAACGGTAGAGGAACAGGTGAGAGAAGAGGAATAAAGGAGGAGAGGAGAGTACAGTACTGCCGAACAGTATTTCCTGGTGGAACTTGGCCAATGATGCTGGAGTGTATATAGTTTCCGGGATAGTTGTGCTGCAGCCAATAAAAAATATATTTATACGGGAAAAGCTTGGCAACTATAACCGCACCATGTTTCACGAATAATACTGTGCCATGTGTGCAGTTTTGGAAGTAATATACTCCCCATTACCTGCCTAACTCCTAATTGAATGGAGTTGGACTAAGCCTGCCAAGAGGTGATAGAGAAATTCCTTCCCTAATAGGATGCATTTAGTCACAGGCAGCTCTCTGGACCACCTCATGATCAGAATCACCGTTACACACACACACCCACCACACAACCCTCCACTCACCCATACACCTACCCCTCCACTTACCCCTTCTTGACAACGATGACGATGGCCCCCAGCAGCAGAATAAGGACCACCAGTCCCCCAGCACAGGCCCCCAAGATCAGACCCATGTCCTCTGCATGTTGGGACACCTCCAGGGTCCTCTTATGGTCCTTACAGGCACCTACAGGGGAGAGACAACACTGTGTTAGCCTGCTGAACTAAAGCCAGCTGAACAGACCCTTTTAATGGTCCTTACAGGCAGCTACAGAGGAGAGACAAGTTAGAGTGATAGTCTCTGTATACCACAAGACTGTATTAGCCTGCTGAGCAAAGGCCTAGGCATGAGCTCTTAAGAACTCAGGGTTCGGGCAATCAGACTCTGATAAACAGTAAACCTAGTTAGCCTCCTCTCCCTAGTCCCTACCCTAGACCATACAGAAAGAAGCCCAAGCATCCTTCAGAAAAGGCACAACACCAGATTTGACCAGGTTCAGCTCTTTACAATAACAATCAATATACCGATGACGAGCAGAGATCAACATATCAGAAGCTAGAGTAGGAAGGGTAGAGTGATATTGTGATAGTCTGAGATACAGAAAGCCACGGTGATCCGGGTTATCAGAGTAAAATCAGGTTATTATCCCTCTCACACTGGGTATTATATCCACCTGGGTGAATACACTGGCAGAGAGGGGGGGAGGGAGGGAGGGGGAAGGGAGATATGGAGAGAAAGGGGGGAGGGAGATATGGAGAGAGGGGGAGGGAGGGAGCGAGAGAGAGAGAGAGATGAAGAGATAATGCATGGTAGTGAAGTGAAGCTCTGCCTTTGTCCCTGACTATGTTCCATAATAGGTAACAGGCTTGGATAAGGAGGAAGATTTTAAGCCGCTAACTAACCATCAGTTGGTGCAGCCAGAGTGGAAAGCTGGACAGACTTGGCCTACATGTGTTTAGAAAACACACCAATTACCTCAGCTAATAGCTAGCTGGAGGTTCATTGAGTCAACCATTTTCTATGCACATATGTCATAGTCTCACAGCGTTCATTGTGTCTCTACATTTCCATCAGAGCTATAACAGCATGACATCTCTCTCATGATGAATTTAGAGCTTCTGTGGTGTCATTTTCCAGAAGTGTTTATTGACGACTAGAGACAGAATTGGTTGAGAATTATGATCCTGTACACCTGCGAGCATACGCTTAATTAAAAGTCTCCTCTCCGATGGGTAAACAAAAAGGAGAGTGAATGAAATGGTCTATCACTGGAGGCACGAAGCTAAAACCAATTATCTACCTATTTTTACCATCCATCCTTCTATCCTTTCAGCTGGATGTGGTCCTTTCTCTGTCATCTCACTTACCATTTAAAAAATATCTCTTTTGCCCTCTCTCTCTTTTGCCATCTCTCTCTCATTTGCCATCTCTCTCTCTCTCTCTCAATCCCTTTCTACCAGTTAGCTACAGCACAACCAATTTGAACATCATCCATGTTTTCTTCTCTCCCTCCCACTAAGGCCTAATATTTTGTCGGCGTGGTGGGTAATTTTGCCTGAGCGTTAAAAGCCTGTTCAGGAAAACAGAGTGTGGCCTGCTGAAATCTGGATTGCAGATGATTGTAGCTCTGCTGGCTAGCTGGCTCTCTCTCCAGCCTCCAAGTCCACTTTACTAATGTGTGTGTGAATCACTGTGTTCTTATTGACACCTGCTCCCGCTCCTGCTGTAGGAAGCACGTTGCCATGCAAACGTTTACACCACTAAAACTTTCTGCATGGAGGAAAGGTGGAGGGAGAGAGACAGAGAGAGAGTAAGAGGAGAGAGAATCTATGAGAGAATGTGTGTGAGAAAAAGATTAGTATGGTAGGAGGAGGAACGAAAGGTGGTGGGATGGACAGATTCTATCTTCATCTGCCAGTGTTAGTATGTCATTACTCAGATATTGTGCTGGTGTCAGCCCGGAACACCTGAGGTGTGACACTAGTCGTCTAAAGACATCAGCATGCTTCAGTTTGGCTGGCGCCGAGCCCAACTTGGCTAGCTGAACTGAACCAGTGTGCTTGCGTACTCCCTTCAATGGCCTTCGCTTGAAAAACTAGGGAAAAAAGCAGCAATAGTACTGTTTGTCCATTTTGAGACGCCGTCGCCAGCATACACTTCCTCAAACTAGTCAATCATTTTGACGTTTTTGCCTTAAGCGGCCCGTCTTTTTCCCCGTCGGTCTCCCTGCTTCACACTTGACATGAGCACTATCCTTTCATTACACAGTCACAGAGAGAGAGAGAGTGAAAGAGAGAGGGAGAGAGGGGGAGTGAAAGGGAGAGGGAGAGAGAGAGAGGGGGGGTGAAAGTGGGAGAGGGGGGAGTGTAAGAGAGAGAGGGGAAAATACATGTGTGAGAGGAACATGTTATATATGTGTGCATGTGTGTGGGCGTGTTAGAGAGAGATAAAGAAAGGTTGTATAATGAGAGAGTGAGAGAAGAAGCTTGAGATGGACAGACAGACAATAAGACAAGCAAAGACAGAACGAGTGTGTGTGTGTGTGTGTGTGTGTGTGTGTGTGTGTGTGTGTGTGTGTGTGTGTGTGTGTGTGTGTGTGTGTGTGTGTGTGTGTGTGTGTGTGTGTGTGTGTGTGTGTGTGTGTGTGTGTGTGTGTGTGTGTGTGTGTGTGTGTGTGTGTGGTGTGTGTGTGTGTGTGTGTGTGAGAGAGAGAGAGAAGAATAAAGAATGCCAGTGTACCCTGCCTCCTGAACCTCTCTTTCCCATCACCACAGAAACTGGAACAGCACCAATCTCTCCTCTCTCCCTTCCTCCCTCCACCTTTTCACCGCCACGTACCAAATTAAGGGTATTATAAATATGCTTCTGAGAACCCTCCTCTGTACACACACACAGCTCCTCTGCCCTGATGGTGTGTAGTGCCAGCAGACAATGGCGACGAGAGACCCTTTGATGTCAGGACGCTTCAAATAACAGAGTGCAGGGAGAGAGAGAGAGAGAGAGAGAGAGAGGGAGAGAGAGAGAGAGAGAGTAGGGAGAGGAAAGAATCCAATTTCTACAGGGCTTCCTTCTCTAGTGTACTCTTGATGTCAGGACGCATCAAATAACAGAGAGAATGCAGGAAGAGAGAAAGAAGGGAGAAGAAGGATTCTAATTTATACAGGGTCTCTCTCCCCCCTCTCTCTCTGCCCTCTCTCTCCCCCCTCTCTCTCTCACCCTCTCCCTCCACTCCCCCCCCCCCCTCTCTCTTTCTCTCACCCTCTCCCCCCACTCTATCCCCCCCTCTCTCTCTCTCCCCCCTCTCTCGCTCTCATCTTTCAAAACGCATCAGTGTCTGTGAAATATCATGAAGCACAGAACATGTAAACACTGCTTTGCCAGAAAGCATTCTTATGTAGTCTATTTCTCAAAGCCTCTCAATGATGAAGATAGAAGAAGATAGAAGAAGATAGAAGGGAATGATCTGAATGTACCTTTACGGGCAATCCGGATGCAGTTCATTCTCGTCTCCTGAAACAAGAATGGGAAGTTCATTAGCATGGGATAACCACAAGCAAAAATAAAACACATCAAACATCTATTTTATAAGCATAGAACAGGTGTCAGAGTGTGTGTGTATCTGTGTGTGTCTTAGTCACCGAGTCCACCTCTGTGTGGTAAAGTGCAAACTAGCTAATTAAAAAACTCAGTCAGGGAAGAAAGCAGATGACATCTAATTTTAAATGTGATTGTGAGTGACCTGTCCTCTGTTCTCATCAACAACATCCGGACCCCTGGCCCACCCAACCCATTACACACATGCCCCCCCTCCTAACCCTCCACCTAGCTAGCCCATCACAGCGATACCAGAGACACATTGTCAAATTAAGATTAGCACATGCTAAATCAGGTTTTATACAAGGGGGGAAATTATGCTAATCTAATCGGAGCTCTGATATTGGAGTCAGAACCCTTTCACCTCAGCGCCTGCGAAATTGCCTTTTTTAATTGAAAACCTGTTCTGGGTGGATCTGTATCCACCCACCTCTTAGTCAGGGAGATATAAGTTGTATTTACCCACAATTCACAGGTTGTTACAGCCCCACCTGCTGATATATCATGTGTCATCTTGTCCTCTGTCAAGGTTGACCTGACTCTGAGACAGCCCCTTTTGGCATTAAAACAGAGTGGATCCAAAATGGCACCCTATTCCCTATATAGTACAGTACTTATGACCCTGGTCAAAACAGAATGTTGGACTTAGCCATAGTATCCTACTGACTGCTGATGACACCTCACTGCCTGCTGTGTTCTGATGTTATTTATAGAATGAACCTCAGATATGATGCCAATATTTCTAGCCAATATCACAGGTTGAGTGACAGGTAGCTGGTAGCGGAAGATGATTACGGTTGATAACTACATTGACAGGAAATTAACCAGCAGATCCGATAGTGGACAGAAGCATTTCAAGAAGCCGCAGCTGACTACGCTGTTTAATATCTTTAATATTGCATCAAAAGAGAATTGGGAAAAGGGTCAAAAGATTTGTATCAAAACTATTTAGTGTTCTTTTGCAAGGTTGGTCTGGAAATTCTGTCAAAATATGTGTGACGGACACAGCAAAAGACACTGACAGATTATATACACTCCGTGTTGACAGTTTATTCAGTACACCAATCTAGTACCGGGTCGAACCCCCCTTTGCCTCCAGAACATACTGAATTCTCTGGGGCATGGAAATGTTGCTCAAATAATATCAATGTGCAAAGGAAAACATCCTCACACCATTACACCACCGCCACCAGCCTGTACCGTTGATACCAGGCCATGGACTCATGCTGCTTATGCCAAATCCTGATTCTGCCGTCAGCATGACGCAACAGGAACCGGGATTCGTCGGACCAGGCAATGTTTTTCCGCTCCTCGATTGTTCAGTGTTGGTGATGGCATGCCCACTGGAGCCGCTTCTTCTTGTTTGTAGCTGATAGGAGTGGAGCCTGGTTTGGTGCTCTGCGTTGTGCGTTCAGAGATGCCTTTCTGCACACCACTGTTACCGCCGTTATTTGCCTGTTTGTGGCCCGCCTGTTAGCTTGCACATTCTTGCACACACCGATAAATCCATAATAATTGAGAATTTCAATAAGCATTTTTCTACGGCTGGCCATGTTTTTCACCTGGCTACCCCTACCCCAGTCAACAGCCCTGCACCCCCCACAGCAACTTGTAAAAGCCTCCCCATTTCTCATTCACCCAAATCCAGATAGCTGATGTTCTGAAAGAGCTGCAAAATCTGGACCCCTACAAATCAGCTGGGCTAGACAATCTGGACCCTCTCTTTCTAAAATTATCCACCGAAATTGTTGCAACTGCTATTACTAGCCTGTTCAACCTCTCTTTCGTATCGTCTGAGATCCCCAAAGATTGGAAAGCTGACACTCTAGACCCAAACTGCTACAGACTTATATCTATCCTACCCTGCCTTTCTAAGGTCTTTGAAATCCAAGTTAACAAACAGATCACTGACCATTTCGAATCTCACCGTACTATCTCCGCTATGCAATCTGGTTTCAGAGCTGGTCGTGTGTGCACCTCAGCCCCGCTCAAGGTCCTAAACGATATCATAAACGCCATCGATAAGAGACAATACTGTGCAGCTGTATTCATCGACCTGGCCAAGGCTTTCGACTCTGTCAATCACCACATTCTTATCGGCAGACTCAACAGCCTTGGTTTCTCAAATGACTGCTTCGCCTGGTTCACCAACTACTTCTCTGATAGAGTTCAGTGTGTAAAATCGGAGGGCCTGTTGTCCGGACATCTGGCAATCTCTATGGGGGTGCCACAGGGTTCAATCCTCGGGCCGACTCTCTTCTCTGTATACATCAATGATGTCGCTCTTGCTGCTGGTGAGTCTCTGATCCACCTCTACGCAGACGACACCATTCTGTATACATCTGGCCTCTCTTTGGACACTGTGTTAACTAACCTCCAGATGAGCTTCAATGCCATACAACTCTCCTTCCGTTGCCTTCAACTGCTCTTAAATGCAAGTAAAAACTAAATGCATGCTCTTCAATCGATCACTGCCCGCACCTGCCCGCCTGTCCAGCATCACTACTCTGGACGGTTCTGACTTACAATATGTGGACAACTACAAATACCTAGGTGTCTGGTTAAACTGTAAACTCTCCTTCCAGACTCACATTAAGCATCTCCAATCAAAAATGAAATCTAGAATCGGCTTCCTATTTTGCAACAAAGCATCCTTCACTCATGCTGCCTAACATACCCTTGTAAAACTGACTATCCTACCGATCCTCGACTTCGGCGATGTCATTTACAAAATAGCCTCCAACACTCTACTCAGCAAACTGGATGCAGTCTATCACAGTGCCATCTGTTTTGTCACCAAAGCCCCATATACTACCCACCACTGCGACCTGTACGCTCTCGTTGGCTGGCCCTCGCTTCATATTCGTCGCCAAACCCACTTGCTCCAGGTCACCTATAAGTCTTAGCTTGGTAAAGCCCCGCCTTATCTCAGCTCACTGGTCACCATAGCAGCACCCACCTGTAGCACGTGCTCCAGCAGGTATTTTTCACTGGTCCCCCCCAAAGCCAATTCCTCATTTGGCTGCCTCTACTTCCAGTTTTCTGCTGCCAATGACTGGAACGAACTGCAAAAATCACTGAAGCTGGAGACCCATATCTCCCTCACTAACTTTAAGTACCAGCTGTCAGAGCAAATCACAGATCACTGCACCTGTAAATAGCCATCTGTAAATAGCCCATCCAACAAACTCATCCCCATACTGTATTTATTTATTTATCTTGCTCCTTTGCATCCCAGTATCTCTACTTGCACACACATCTTCTGCACATCTATCACTCCAGTGTTTAATTGCTATATTGTAATTATTTCGCCACTATGGCCTATTTATTGCCTTACCTCCCGTATCTTACCTCATTTGCACGCACTGTATATAGACATTTTCTATTCTATTATTGACTGTATGTTTGTTTATTCCATGTGTAACTCTGTGTTGTTGTTTGTGTCGCGCTGCTTTGGTTTATCTTGGCCAGGTCGCCGTTGTATATGAGAACTTGTTCTCAACTAGCCTACCTGGTTAAATAAAGTGAAATAAAAAATAAATTTAAAAAAATTAAATTCTCCTTCGACCTCTCATCAACGTTTTCGCCCACAGGACTGCCGCTGACTGGATGTGTTTTGTTTGTCGCTCCATTCTCTGTAAACACTAGACACTGTCGTGCGTGAAAAGCCCAGGAGGCAAGCCGTTTCTGACATACTGGAACCAGCGGGCCTGGCACCAGTGATCATACCACTCTCAAAGTCGCTTAGGTCACTCTTTCCCCATTCTAACATTCAATCAAACAGTAACTGAATGCCTCGATGCCCATCTGCTTGTTTTATATAGCAAGCCACGGCCACGTGACTCACTGTCTGTAGGAGTGTGTTTGTGATGTGTGTGATGTGTGTGTGTGTGTGTGTGGGTATGTGTCTGAGCACTTCTGTGTTTTATAAAGAACTGATTGCACCAATCTTGGTGTCTTTCAAGCTCCAGTAAAGACATGCGTCAAAGCAATTACAGTTCCATTCAGTGGCAGCAGCAGCTCTCAGAGCCATGGTTCTGGAAATCTACAGCTAATTATCCTGAAATTTTGTCAAAAAATTATCTGCTTCCCCCTTTTTGCAGAGCCAGCAAATACACACACACACACACACACACACACACACACACACACACACACACACACACACACACACACACACACACACACACACACACACACACACACACACACACACACACAGCAAGTCCAGGCTGATTTGAATAGAGAAGTTTTATAAACAGATTGAGATAAAATTGCTCGCAGGGCAGACAGAGAAACAATAATATACATGAATTAGAATATTGCAATCTTATGAGCTGCTTTGTCAGGATGGAATAGAGCGGTGGCTAAGAGTGCTCTAAGAGGTAGGTAAACGTAGAACTATAATAACACAGTCATAATGACACACACACACTCGTCAAAAAAAACATTTCATTGGGTATTAAGGGAGGACGGAGGAGTCATTAGAACTGCACGCCACTGACGTCAAAGGGTTCAGTATTAGCTTTAATGATCAATAGTTGAGACACACAAGAGATTGAGTCAGAGTGTGATTCAGAAGACAGACACACACTGAGGGTAAGTCCTTGACCTTACAGTCAAGGGAAGTTAGTCATTCCAGCATTACAACCTATGGAACCTTTTAACCTGTATAGCTTTCCCCTACTGCATCCTAGTAAGCAGGTAGGAAGCACGTGTTTGACCAGTTCTGCCCTGGGACTCTCTCTGATGGATTTTGACCGAAGCGATTGCAGTACAACGACTGAAGACGCAGTTTCCAAACCGCCTTGGCGCACACCTTTTACTAAACACTTTTTAAATAAATATGCAGCTACCAGAGTCATATAGTCCTACTGTATATATGATGCATGATGAGAGGCTGAAGCCAGGCAGACTAGACTGTAGTCATTTAGCTCCATATGGGCTTTATGATTGAAACAGCACCTGGCCCACTACTTCCTCTTTTTATCTACCTTAAGTCTAATTTCAGTTTCCTCTAGGCAGCAGGCTCAGAGGGGACAGGTAGAGAAAGAAAGACAGAGTGACAGAGAGAAAGAGAGTCCAAAACAGCCTGAGTTTCAGAGCTGAAGTACTTCTTTCCTACAGCCACAGTTTTACCTTCTCAATTCAATAACACTTGATTTGTCCCAAAGGACTGTAGTTTAGTCCCCTGATCTGTCCGTGCTGTCTTGCTTACTCCTATGGCATGTTTGACAAAGACTCCAGACTTGACTCAGACTTTATTGACAGGTCTATAAACTTACCCCTCTGAAGTTGCTTATAGCCTGGAAGAAGACCAGGTAGTTCTTGGAGGGGTCCAGGGGAGTGTTCCAGTAGCCGTTATAGGTGTGGTTGTCCCCTACTGTGAACGGAGTGGCCTCAGGGAGACTGGAGGGGGGAAGCTCAGCCGTGTAGTAGTGGGACTTAGACTGAGCCTCCACCTGGGACGCTGGCACAGGGAAACAGTCTGACCCGCTACCCAGCTCCCTCCTCCTCCGCCTGCTCCTCCTGACCCGCCTGGAACCGTCCTCTTCTACTACCACCACCTGGTACGCACTGCGGGGAGAGGGATGACAGACTGATAGGTGATAACTACGCTGGAAACAAATGGCCCTCTTAAAGGGGCAATCTGCATTAGCTACATCCATTTTTGGACTTGTAAATTAGTTATATAGATTCTTAAAGAATCCAACTTAAAATCGCCTCATGAGCTTAGTTCAACTATTGTACCCCATCAGAACCCAAAATATAAGGTTGTTTAACTCCAATGTTTGTAAACAAAGTAACACTCTATAGCCTTAATTTTGATATCATGGATGGTCAGTCCTTGCATCCATAGCTCGGTCTATGAATGTGAGAGTGCCAGGCCCATCTCTCAGCTTTATAACGAAACAGTGGTGGGGAGAATGCTTTATTGTTGTTTCAACTACGGATTGTCCCTTTAAGGTCACCCTTGTAAAAAAAGTTCTCAAAGACACTTCCTGATGAAATAAAAGGTAGAATAATATAAGAAACACAGGTCAAATAGCAATGACATTATTTCAAAACATTCTTGTTATACAAGTGAATATATTTATCTAGTGCTAGACATGAGTGACAGTTGTGTGAGGCCTATTATTGTGATTAGTAATGTGACTGTACCTGACTGGTGCTCCTCTGCCCAGCGCTGGTCTCAACAGCACCGTGATGGTGCTCTCTGACTCACTGAGTGGGGCCAGGACATCCTCATAGTCAAACACTGGGGCTGAGAGAGGAGGAGAGAGGGGATAGGGAGGGGGAAGGGGAGATACAGATTGAGGTGGAGAGGGGGAAGGGAGAGCGTGGAGATAAAGAGGTGGAGCAGGAGAGTGTGTGTGGGTGAGAGAGAGAGAGAGAGAGAGAGAGAGAGAGAGAGAGAGAGAGAGAGAGAGGGGGGGGAGATCATGAGAGAGAAAGAGAGAGGATAGATCATGAGAGAGAAAGAGACAGAGAGAGAGATAGAAAATGAGGGAGTAAGTAACAAAACAATCACATATAACACAGGAAGTGGGATAAAACTCATTCACATAGACAGCTGCAGGACATTCCCATAATTATTCACAGGGACGATAAGAATCCCCTGTAATTAAAATACATCTCACAGCCACACCCCCTTGAACAGGACTGCAGACTGGAACATACCTTGGTGAGCTCCCATCTATGGGGAACACACACACATTGTCTTCCCGTCTCTGTTTACCGTTAAAAGACAATTAGCAAAGGAGCAGCCAGCCAATACAAAACATGAGCTTTCACAGTAAAGAAAGATTATTAATAATCAGCTAAACCAACAGCCTCTGAAATGAAAGGATGCAAGACTTCACTCTCACACAGTCACACACAGTATCTGAGCATGTGCACAGGTTCCTTCCACGCTGTTCCCAGCGTGGTAGCCAGGGTACCAAAACAGCAGAGAAGTTCTGCCTCGCGCTTCAACGCTCTTAGCTGTTGTGGAAATTGTTTACTCATTTCGCGGAGTCTACCTGGTGTTGGTTTTTCATTTTGGGTCAGAAGAAAAAGGGTTCTTTGGCTGTCCCCATAGTTTTTTGGTTCCAAGTAGAACCCTTTTGGGGTCCATGTAAAACCCTTTCCACAAAAGGTTCTACATGGAACCCAAGGGAATGCAGGTGAAAGCTACAATCCCCTATTGATGTCACTTGTTAAATCCACTTCAATCAGTGTTGATGAAGAGGAGGAGACAGGTTAAAGAAGGATTTTCAAGCCTTGAGACAATTGAGACATGGATTGTGTATGTGTGCTATTCAGAGGGTGAATGGGGAAGACAAAAAATATAGGTGCCTTTGAACAGGGTATGGTAGTAGGTGCCAGCTGATTATTAATAATCTTTCTTTACTGTGAAAGCTCATGTTTTGTATTGGCTGGCTGTCAAGACTGCAACACTGCTGAGTTTCACGCTGCTGAGTTTCCCATGTGTATCAAGAATGGCCCACCACCCAAAGGATATACAGACATCTGTGGGAAGCATTGGAATCGACATGGGCCAGCATCCCTTGTGGAACGCTTTCGGCACCTTGTAGAGTCCATTCCCCGACGAATTGAGGCTGTTCTAAATTGAGGCTGTTCAATATTAGGAAGATGTTCCTAATGTTTTGTACACTCAGTTGAGGTTAAACCCCCAAATATTAGACAGAGTAAAAGTGTAACATAAACATTCATGTATAGTACTAACTCAGTATAGAGAAACTGGAGAACGTGTGTAGTATGGTTGGATTTAATACCTTCAACCGCCAGATAGAAAACCAAGCCTTTGTAAATGTATGAATGACCGAGATTGAAGACCAATGAAGAGAGCACACTTTCCTTTATTGTGGTGGGTTTAAGAGGGCATGTTAGAGAAATACATGAATAGAGTTAAGTGGAAAGGCTAGAGAGAGAGATGGGCTGAGAGAGAGATGAGACAGGTCAGAGGTGACAGTTGCAGTACTTTATCCACAGCAGCTCACAGGTCAAGGGTCAAGCACTGACTGTGGCTCAATAGAGAAGACCTGTACAACCACACAAAAGTGAGGGAGATGGACTGAGCCAGTGGGATTTATCCAGCCATACATGCTCCACCATGATGTTATTTCATACTTTAATGCCACAGTCTAATTTGTTTTACAACCAAACTCTTCATTAATTTAAATGGTCATTGAACAGCAGTGACTATTGCAGATTGTACTTTTAAAGGGGTGGAAAAGCCACAGGTCATTAACTTGCCTCATCGTGCAATAGATTTATCTTTGATTCTAGAGTGACTCACTCAACTAACTGGCCATTAATTCCCAGTAAATTGTATTATTTCTCACGAAATGGGGAAAAAGAAGAAATGCAAATCGGACACCCAGGGGCTGCTATTGTCAGGTGCTTTAGAAAAGTTGAAAAGCTACCACACACTGTGTTTGGAAATGATCATACTGTATATTTATTTGTGAGGCCAAAGCTTAGGCCTCCCGGCCTTGCTCTGACGCAGGTTGTGAGGCTAGAACGTTAGTGCTAAAATAGGTATGGGATCATTCGCAAGCTCACTGTGTGGGAGAAGGGAACGTATTTTCTTTGAACAAGACCCAGGAACCCTATGCTATCCTGATGCAGTGAAAAAGAGTGAAAAATAATCTAAACATAAAGTAAGCTTTTGAAACATCTTTGCTTCCACAGAGTAAGCTTTTGAAACATCTTTGCTTCCACAGAGTCAGTCCCATCTCTCAGGACAGAGCAAGGACAGGTCATCAAGTCAAACAACTCACAGCAACCCCTCGAGTCTACCCCCAGCCTCATTCTCAGCCCCAGCCCTAACCCTGAGGCGTCAGTCCCTGCTTATTCCATAGAACCTCACCGGAGATGTTGGTGGTGATCTCAGTGAGGGCGGTCTGTCCGAAGCCCTTGGCGGTGCGAGCTCTAACAGACACCAGATAGGTGGTGCCGGGGTGTAGGCCAGAGAACATGTGGTATGTTTCGTTCCTCAGTTTGGAAACGGTACGGCGAGGGCCTGGTACGTTGATACCTGGGTCGGAAGACTCGATGCCCTGGTAACTGATCTGGGGACCGGGAACAAAACACAGACAAATAGTGTCACAATGCTGTGTTGTTGTTGTTGTAAGAGTATTGTTGTTCTAATAGATTTAGGAACAAGGAACAAAACACAAACCATAGAATCACTATGAGTAGTCTCAGTTGACAAACTGTGAACATAAATGAATCAAAACGAGATTTGATTCCGCTACCTGAGGTCATTTGATAGGTGTTGTTATTGTTGTTAGTGTTATTGTTCATGAAGGAGAGAGAGATGTTTTGCTGTGGGTTGTTTCAATGTTGGGAGTCAAGCAGATATTTTACAAATGAGGTGGTGTTACTGTGTCTCTGACTGTGCCTGCCTACCTTGCACCCCAACCCACAGTGACACCATGCAGCCCAAAATGAGATAATTCCTGTTCTCATCATGTTTTACTGAAGGAAACACTCAGAACGTCTCCTCTGCCACCACCCAGACAACCAACACACCCCAATTACTTGGGCTGCTGTTCTTTTCTGCTTCACTCTCCTTTCTTTTCTCAGAGATCCCGTTCTCAGCGCCTCTCTCTTCTAACGTTCCTCTCTTCTCTTCTTTCCCTCGCTCTCCTCCCCCCTCTCTCTTCCCGCTCTTCTCTATCCACTCACCAGGCAATCTCTGACACGTCCTTGTTTCTCATTCTCCTCTCTCCTCTCTCCTGATTCAACCGTCTATTCTCACTCCTCCATACCTCGCTTCTTTCACACACTGCCTAAATTCATCTTCCCACCTCTCATCATCTTCTCCCTATTCCTACTGCATCTTTCTTTTCCTTTCTCAACCTTCAATATCTATTCCAACAATTTCTTCCTTTCATCATTCTATCTAACAGTCTCTCTCCATCTCACTATTTACATGTCCCATGCAGTACTTTATCCACAGCAGCTCACAGGTCAAGGGTCAAGCACTGACTGTGGCTCAATAGAGATGACCTGTACAACCACACAAAAGTGAGGGAGATGGACTGAGCCAGTGGGATTTATCCAGCCATACATGCTCCACCATGATGTTATTTCATACTTTAATGCCACAGTCTAATTTGTTTTACAACCAAACTCTTCATTAATTTAAATTGTAATTGAAAAGCAGTGACTATTGCAGATTGTACTTTTAAAGGGGTGGAAAAGTCACAGGTCATTAACTTGCCTCATCGTGCAATAGATTTATCTTGATTCTAGAGTGACTCACTCAACTAACTGGCCATTCATTCCCAGTAAATTGTATTATTTCGCACGAAATGGGGAAAAAGAAGAAATGCAAATCGGACACCCAGGGGCTGCTATTGTCAGGTGCTTTAGAAAAGTTGAAAAGCTACCACACACTGTGTTTGGAAATGATCATACTGTATATTGTGAGGCTAAAACATTGGTGAAAAAATAGGTATGGGATCATTCGCAAGCTCACTGTGTGGGAGAAGGGTATGTATTGTCTTTGAACAAGACCCAGGAAACCTATGCTATCCTGATGCAGTGAAAAAGTAAACATGAAGTAAGCTTTTGAAACATCTTTGTGTGGACCTACCACGGCAAATCTGACCACGACTCCATTTTGTTGCTCCCAGCCTATAGACAGAAACTAAAACAGGAAACGCCCGTGCTCAGGTCTGTTCAACGCTGGTACGACCAATCTGATTCCACACTTCAAGATTGCTTCGAACACGTGACTGGGATATGTTCCGAATAGCCTCAGACAACAACATTGATTTATACGCTAATTCGGTGAGCGAGTTTATTAGCATGTGCATCGGTGATGTTGTACCACGGTGACAATTAAAACCTTCCCCATCCAGAAACCGTGGATTAATGGCAGCATTCGAGCAAAACTGAGAGCGCGAACCACTGCTTTTAATCATGGCAAGGTGACCGGAAACATGACCGAATACAAACAGTGTAGCTATTCCCTCCGCAAGGCAATCAAACAAGCTAAGCGTCAGTATAGAGACAAAGTAGAGTCGCAATTCAACGGCTCAGACACAAGGCGTATGTGGCAGGGTCTACAGACAATCACAGATTATCAAAAGAAAACCAGCCCTGTCGCGGACACCGACGTCTTGCTCCAAGACAAACTAAACAACTTCTTTACTCTCTTTGAGGACAATACAGTGCCACTGACACGGCCCGCTACCAAAACCTGCGGGCTCTCCTTCACCGCAGCCAACATGAGTAAAACATTTAAACGTGTTAACCCTCGCAAGGCTGCCGGGCCAGACGGCATCCCTAGCCGCGTCCTCAGAGCATGCGCAGACCAGCTGGCTGGTGTGTTTACGGATATATTCAATCAATCCCTATCCCAGTCTGCTGTTCCCACATGCTTCAAGAGGGCCACCATTTTTCCTGTTCCCAAGAAAGCTAAGGTAACTGAGCTAAACGACTATCGCCCTATAGCACTCACTTCCGTCATCATGAAGTGCTTTGAGAGACTAGTCAAGGATCATATCATCTCCACCCTACCTGATACCCTAGACCCACTCCAATTTGCTTACCGCCCCAATAGGTCCACAGACGACCAATCGCAATCACACTGTACACTGCCCAAACCCATCTGGACAAGAGGAATACCTATGTAAGAATGTTGTTCATCATTTACAGCTCAGCATTTAACACCCTAGTACCCTTTAAGTTCCTTGGCGTACACATCACGGACAAACTGAAATGGTCCACCTACACAGACAGCATGGTGAAGAAGGGGCAACAGCTCTTCAATCTCAGGAGGCTAAAGAAAGTTGGCTTGTCATCGAAAACACTCAAACTTTTACAGATGCATAATCGAGAGCATCCTGTCGGGCTGTATCACTGCCTGGTACGGCAACTGCTCCGCTCACAACCGCAAGGCTCTCCAGAGGGTGGTGAGGTCTGCACAACACATCACCGGGGGCAAACTACCTGCCCTCCAGGATACCTACACCACCCGATGTCACAGGAAAGCCAAAAAGATCATCAAGGACAAAAACCACCCGAGCCACTGCCTGTTCACCCCGCTATCATCCAGAAGGCGCGGTCAGTACAGGTGCATCAAAGCTGGGACTGAGAGACTGAAAAACAGCTTCTACCTCAAGGCCATCAGACTGTTAAACAGCCATCACTAACATTGAGTGGCTGCTGCCAACATACTGACTCAAATCTCTAGCCACTTGAATAATTAAAAATTGGATGTAATAAGTAGATCACTAGTCACTTTAAACAATGGCACTTTATATAATGTTTACATACCCTACGTTACTCATCTCAGATGTACAGTATATACTGTACTCTATACCATCTACTGCATCTTGCCTATGCCGTTCGGCCATCGCTCATCCATATATTTATATGTGCATATGCTTATTCATTCCTTTACACTTGTGTGTATAAGGTACTTGTTGTGAAATTGTTAGATTACTTGTTAGATATTACTGCATGGTCGGAACTAGAAGCACAAACATTTCGCTACACTCATATTAAAATATGCTAACCATGTATATGTGACCAATAAAATTTGATTTGATTCGATTTTTGCTTACACAGAGTCAGTCCCATCACTCAGGACAAAACAAGGAACAAGTAATCAAATCTACCCCCAGCCTCATTCTATCAGTCTCTCTCCAATCTCACTATTTACATGTCTCTTCCTTTTCAACATACTCTCTCTCTCTCTGTCAGAGCAGACTTCTCAGGCCCAGACCTGTATCTGGGTGGACACCTTTCATTCATACAGCTGTGTCACCGCAGCCTGCCTGTAAGCTCTAAGAGTTGGCTACAGAGGCCTGTGTCGGAGGTGACCAGGGACATATATACACACAAATATGTATTATTAATTAGAAGCATTTAACCTGTTGGGGATGGGGGCGCTGTTTAGACTATTTATGCTAATGTGGCTAATTTTTTAAACGGCTTCCCACAAAATCCTTGATCGTACAATATGCATATTATTATTATTATTGGATAGAAAACAGTCTATAGTTTCTATAGGAGTTGAAATTTTGTCTCTAAGTGGAACAGAGCCCATTCTACAGCAATTTCCCTGACATGGAGTCAGATTTGAGAAACGTTGGCCACTTTTCTGAAGTCATTTAAACGGGCACTGTCGTTGCTATGACTATACGGACACTTCTTACGTCTTCCCCTGGATGCCTTTACGTGATGACGATTCCAACGGGCTCGATTGCTCGTTCACAGGCACTACAAATGAAAAAAACCTTTAGCTAGCAAGTCTTTTCTTGCTGCGTAACGCGCGTGGAAGACACCGACCCTCTCCTGTTCCAAGCATTAGTTTAGCCTGTTATATTTCTCCGGTCATCTTTTCACTCGTTATAGGAGTTACAAACATCACAAAGTAGTTAATTTAAAGCGTTTTATAGCAATTTATATCCGTTTAGTGCGATTTTGGGACATTTATTTTTGCAACGATGTGAAAAGTTGGGAACGCTTTTCAGTTCATCCCGAACGTAGTTGACATTTCCACATGGCAAGAGGACAGCTTTCCACCAAAAGACGATTTCTCCCAAGAAAGGATCCTTTGCCCAAGATACTGATGGAAGAACAGCTCAAGGTAGGACATTTTTATTATGATAAATCGTGTTTCTGTCGAAACATTTTAGTGGCTTAG
Source organism: Salvelinus fontinalis (assembly GCF_029448725.1). Taxonomy (NCBI): domain Eukaryota; kingdom Metazoa; phylum Chordata; class Actinopteri; order Salmoniformes; family Salmonidae; genus Salvelinus; species Salvelinus fontinalis. The sequence continues at coordinate 29,486,275 of NC_074696.1, read as the reverse complement.
GACGCCATGTTTTTTGACGTAGCTTCGCTTGGCGCAAACTGTATTGAAAAGTAAGGATAAATTAAAAAATGTAATAACGCAATTGTATTAAGAATTAAATTGTCTATCAATCCCTGTCCACCCTATATTTTTTAGTCACGTTTATGAGTATTTATGTATAAGAGTAGATCACTGTCTAAGTGGCGCAAGGACGTTTTCTTTACCAGCTTGTCTACATTTCACATTGTCTAACCATGATTTTGGTGGCTAAATATAAACATTTTCGATCAAACTGTATATGCATGTTGTAATGTGATGTTACAGGAGTGTCATCGGAAGAATTCTGAGAAGGTTAGTGAAAAAATTAATATCTTTTGGCGATGTTGACTTTTATCGCTCACTTTGGCTAGAATCAATGCTGGGCTGCTATGTGCTATGTGCTACGCTAATATAACGATTTATTGTGTTTTCGCTGTAAGACACTTAGAAAATCTGAAATATTGTCTGTATTCACAGGATCTGTGTCTTTCGATTCGTGTATGCTGTGTATTTTTACGAAATGTTTGATGATTAGTAGTTAGGTAAACACGTTGCTCATTGTAATTATTCTAGTCCATTTGTGATGGTGGGTGCAATTGTAAACTATGCCATATACCTGAAATATGCACTTTTTTCTAACAAAACCTATCCCATACCATAAATATGTTATCAGACTGTCATCTAATGAGTTTTTTTGTTGGTTAGGGGCTATAAATATCTTAGTTTAGCCGAATTGGTGATGGCTACTGGTGTTGGTGGACAAATAAAAGATGGTGGAATATGCTAATGTGTTTTTAGGTAATAGATGTACATCTTTACATATTGTGTCTTCCCTGTAAAACATTTTAAAAATCGGAAATGTTGACTGGATTCATAAGATCTGTGTCTTTCATTAGCTGTATTGGACTTTAATGTGTGAAAGTTAAATATTTTAAAAAAATATTTTTTTTGAATTTCGCGGCACTGGTTTTTCAGTGGGGGGGGGGGGGGTGTGCCGCTAGCGCCACGCTGATCCTAGACAGGTTAAAGTTGCCCCCCATGTGAAAGTGTCTATTAGGCAAATAAGTAATTATGCTGCTTGTCTATATATAATTGCAGGGCTGCAGTCAGAGGCTCAGCTCGTCTCATTAGCATCAGAACATATACGGAGGCCTGAACTGGGGGCGGGGGGAAATACATTCCCTATTAATGACCAGGGCGGATGTAAGCTGTATTGCACGGGTAGGCAACTAGATTCAGATTCTGATTATTGTTGAAGCGGATGGTCGGGGGGCCGGAACATCATTTATAATAATTTGTACACTGCAAATTGACCACAACTAAGTCCAAAAACAGACTGTATTTCAAAATAACAAATATTTAATACATTGATTACATTGAGACATGATCACATCAACAAAAAAATCATGGAAATACTTGAACAGATTTCCTTAATTAAATACATGTTTAGCTGAATTCCTAGTGATTTGAGATTTCTTGGACCTAAAAATGTACACAAAAAAGAAGCACAACAACACAGGGGTCTGTGTCAAGCTGAAGGAAATTAGTGAGAGATAAATATCAGTCAAATAAAGACACAAATATGAATAGGGGAGAAAAAGAAAGATAGAGATCAAGATTGAGTCCGAGATAGATATGTGATCGCAAAAAGGTAGACAGACGGAAAGTTGAGGGCATGTTCCATACCTCATACTGTGTGATGACCCCATTGGGCTCCACAGGCTCCTCCCACTTCAGAAAGATCATATCGTCCAATGGAGTGAAGGTCAGTGACTCTGGGGCAACGCCACCAGGAACTGGAAGAGAAAGCACAACATAAACATTCTGAGAACTCGCAGTTGATTGCATAGGGGGTCCTATGGGAAGGAAGTGATTACGGATATCTGGTTTCCAACTCTAAAGACAGGCAATTCAAATTGAGGACCAGAAGATTTGGGGAGTGTGTGCCTGGGTGGAAGATTGCATGTGTGTTTGTGTGTACTTCTGAGTCTGATTGAAAGATGTTGCTGCTACAGTTCATGCAGGTTTCTTCAACTAACAAGCTCCTCTGGCTGTCTGGCTGTCTGTCTGGCTCTGAGGCTGTGGCTCAGATGGGTAAAGTCTAGAGCACTGTCTTGTGGCTGACATTTAACCTCTTTGGGCTAGGGGGAGGTATTTTGACATCCGGATGAAAAGTGTGCCCGAAGTAAACTGCCTGCTACTCAGGCCCGGAAGCTAGGATATGCATATAATTGGTAGATTTGGATAGAAAACACTCTAAAGTTTCACAAACTAATGTCTGTGAGTATAACAGAAGTGAAATGGCAGGCGAAACCCCGAGGACAACCCCCCCCCCCCCCCAAAAGAAATTCAGCATAACACTGATTTCAATTGCGGGCACTATTATAATAAGGTGAAATCCTCCCCGATTGCAGTTCCTAGGGCTTCCACTAGATGTCAACAGTCTCTAGAAAGAGTTTCAGGCTGGTTTTTGGAAAAATGAGGGAGAAGTTGTAGTTTTTCTAAGTGGCTCCCATTTTGGCCGTAGTGTTTCCAAGCGCGTGGAGGAAAGCGTGTTCTTTGTTATTTATCTCCGGTAAAGACAATAACGATTCTCCGTCTTAAATTTGATCATTTATTTGCATATTAGGGTATCTAAGGTTTGATTATAAAGGTTGATTGACTTGTTTGGATAAGTTTATTGGTAACGTTTGGAATTCATTTTGTATGCATTTTGAAGGAGGGAAACCGGTGGATTATTGAATGAAGCGTGCCAGCTAAACTTAGTTTTTATGGATATAAAGAAGGACTTAATCGAACAAAAGGACCATTTGTAATGTAACAGACCTTTTGGAGTGCCAACAGAAGAAAATCTTCAAAGGTAAGGCATATATCATATCTCTATTTCTGATTTACGTGTCACAACTGCCTGGTTGAAATATGGTTTGTCATGCATTTGTGTGCGGGGCGCTGTCCTCAGATAATCGAATGGTTTGCTTTCGCCGTAAAGCCTTTTTGAAATATGACACCTTGGCTGGATTAACAAGAAGTTAAGCTTAATTTTGATGTATAACACATATATTTTCAAGAATGTTAAATATTTGAATTTAGTATATTTGAATTTCGCACTCTGCAATTTCACCGGATGTTGGCCAGGTGGGACGCTACCGTCCCACGTATCCATAAGATTAAACCTGCGCTGTCCTCTCTCTCTCTCTCCACAACAGACCTGAGAGGAACACAATGGCCGCAGTGTAATGGCAGGGCCAAGCAGGGAAGTGGGCATCCAAACAAGAAACCCAACTGGGTCTGAGACTTTGTCTGAGACAGGGACTCTTGTTTTAACATGGGGATTAGGGACTAGCAGTCAATGGATCTAATAGAGGCCTGAAAAATCAGGGCATTATTCACAAGGCCGTGCATATGTTGAGGACACAGTTGATAGGTTCAGGGACAGAGTTGGCAAAGTTCAACAAGCCCTAGAGATGAATAATGGCTTGTGGTTGTCTGGGACTCATGAACTCTGGGTTGAATCTGTGCATCCGTACGTGTGTGTTTGTGCCAAATAACAGATGTAATTTTATTAGGTCTCCCTGTAGTCTTTTTCATTATTTTCTCTTGCCCAAAGAGAGCTCTGGAAGGTGAAGATAGTGGAGAGAGTCTCTCTCTCTCTCTCCCCCTCTCCCTCCCTCTCTCTCCAAGTGCTGCTGTTCAAATGACTATGAAATATATTACATTATATTGCAGGAGCACATTGTCCTCAAACTCATGGGAGGACCTTGCAATTTGGAGGTTTCCAAACGCAGCCAATTTCATACTCATAAAATATATTGTACTGTAACCTTGCTCGCTCTCTTTCTCTCTGTCTCCCTGTCTTTCTCTCTTTCTCTCCTCTCTCATGGGTGAAGAACTGCTGTGAGCAATGTTTCATTGTCTCTCGCTCTCTCCTCTCTCTCATGGGTCAAAAACTGCTGTGAGCAATGTTTCATTGCATAGTACATTTTCTCTGACCTACATCTTCAATCCATCTAGGGGAAATGTATATTAAAATGTGCTTAATCCACTGTTGTATTCAGGAACATGGTAAGAGAAAAAACAAGCAAAATAATTCCACCATTTCGCTGGTGGCCATGACTCTGACTGACTGATTAATTTTTTATCTGTTTTCATTTAAAAGGCTTATCTTCCATTTAGTTATGCTGATCCTGCTTATTTTGCAAGTCAATGTGTGTTTTTTAGCCCTCTTACTGTATTTAATAACTGGAGGCAGGATAACTTAGTGTACCCAGCACACAATCATAGTGTACCCAGCACACAATTATACAATACTTATATGCCTACTTAAAGCTACTCAGTGAGGAAAGTATAGTCGGTTATACAACCTTGATTATATAACAGTATTTTTTATATCTATCAAACAACTGTAAAATTGCCAATCAATGAATTGGGTCCTGCCACTTAAATTGGATCCGATTCCACTACTCAATACATGGTTATGTAGGTTAGGCACTGCATTGACCACTACTGGGTCCAACACTCTGGGTTTCATGTCAATTACAATGCATGCTAGGTAATAAAGTCCACTCACTGTCCTCCTCGGTCTGGAAGGTGACCTCTCTGCTCATCTTCTTGCCCTAGACTATAACTTTACAATGCATGTTGGGTAATAGAGTCCACTTACTGTCCTCCTCAGTTTGAAAGGTGACCTCTCTGCTCTCCTTCTTGCCTTCTGGGTTTTCCAGCGCCAGCCGGACGTGGACGGATCGGAACGGGGGCAGGTCCCTCAGGGTGAAGTGTGATTGGTTCCTCTCCACAGAGAGACACTCCCTCACTGTGGCGTTGTTCCCTGCGCTGCCCCCTGCAGGCGTGGAGTAGCGGTAGCAGAGAGAGACAGAGTAGGTATGGCAGCGCGTCAGGTTGTAGCCCAGAGGTTCCCACTGTAAGGTTAGTTGACGAGGCTGAATCTCCGTCGCTGTGAGGCCTCGCAACGCACGCATGGGCTCTGATGGAGAGATGGAGGGAGGAGAGATGGAGGGGGAGATGGAAGGGAAGAGGGGTGGGTGGGAGAGCGAGCCAGAGGCAGAGAAAGAGACAGAGAGAGAGACAGAGAAAGAAAGACAGTGTGAGATGGAGTGATGAAGAAAAATAGAAAGATAAGGAGAAATAGACAGACGGTTGGTTAGATGATTACTTTCTAAACTCACCACAGGAAGCTGGATAAAGATTAAAAACACCCTGGAGAGACTGGGAAGAAGGGAGGAGGAGGGAGAGATGTACAACAATAACACATTATTAATATAATCTCACGCATCCTTTAATTCTTACAGAGCACAGGCTGCTCAGCTCCAGATCCAAAGGCGATGCCCTATTAGCTGAGATGATGGGATATGGAACTTGCTAATTACTGATGCCATGTGTGAGACTGGGGTGACGGATCCCTGTGTCCCTGTCATGACTGCAGTCACAGATGCTGCTAAGGTAGAACCTATTCCCTCCAATAGTGCACTACTGGGACCTGGTCAAAAGGAGAGCACTATATGCCATTTGGGATGAAGATGAGAACCCCATTAGGAAGGCTGCTATATGAAATCATGGCTCATTATTAGATTAATCACACTACCACCCACCCAGGCTGCCCTTCCCGTCTCTGTCTGTTTGTCTGTCCAGCAGCACACCCCCTCGCAGCCCACACAAACACCACGGCAGCCGACAGACACCCAGGCCCACAGACTCAGGTTGATGAGACTAATCAAAGGGACAAGCCAGGGGCGGGAGAGAGAGGAGGGTGGACAGAGGGGTGGATGGCGTGGAGGGGTATATCAGACTGGCTGTCAGCCCCCTTCTGGGCTCTGCTGGCTCCAGCTCATCTCCTCTCTCCCTCCATCTTCCTCCTTTTCCCTCGTCTTAAACCATGTCAGTGAGCTAACAGAGAGGACATCTTCTCACCAGGGGTCAACTGTTGTTATGAACACAATCAGCCTCGCTCTACTCCGACCTATAGGTCACACGGTGTTACAGATACAATCACAGCGTCAGGAGGGAGAGGAAGGAAGGAGGGATGGATGGAGGAGAGGTCTGGTAGTGCCAGTTGGACCCATCATTGAGTCACTGTCATGGGTTAAGAGAGGCTAAAGCCTCTGACGTTTATAGGAAGAAGCTGGGTGATACACATCTATGCCCCAGGGGGAGAGATGGAGGGAGGGAACGGTCTAGTTGTGTCATGTCAGGGGAAAAAATCTGCCTGTTTCCAATTTGCCCAATGTGCCTCCCCAAAAGACCAAAGATTGCAGCCAGAGATGTTGTACTCTTCTTTGTTCTCCTGCAATGAGTGAGGTAAACTGGTGACATGTCTGAAATACACACTGAAGAATTACTTAGTAGAATATCGGATGTTAATATTAAAATACTAGTGTGAGTATTCATTTTTGCTAGCTAGCTAGCTTATCTAGGCTATTCCAGTCAAGACAGGCACTGTTATATGGGATGATTAATAACTTGGCTGCTACAAGTTAGGTAGTCTGGCTGTAGCCAAGTAGCATCTCTCTCTCTGCCTCCATCTACTCGCTCCCATTTCACCGGCACGGAACCTCCACAGCTGTAGCAATTTAGCCTCAGCCTCTCCCTCACACAGCATTGCTCAGGTTAAAAACGTAACTTTAAAAACACATGTATTTCGAATATCCGACAAAAATTAATGACACTATTCGAATAGTGAAATTATTTCACAACCCCAATTGCTATTCTACATCAGTTAAAACTTGAGAAGGATTCATCAAAAGCCTTCTTTCCAGTGACGTAGGTGTATTAAAACATATTCTAAAAAAGCCCCAGATTAACTGAAGGTGATTGGATGAACTTGTTTTTCAGGCAAGGGCTGCTGTCATTTCCTGTTTCTAGCCCAAAACGTTCTGTGCTGGACAGGAAGAGGGGATATGAGACAGCTTGATCTAGAGCATGAGTGTCCAATCCAGCCAGCTGGTAGTTATATATATTTTACTCTATATTTATTTTATTTCATATATCTACACAGTGCATTTGGAAAGTATTCTGACTCTTTGACTTTTTTCACATTTTGTTACTTTTACAGCCTTATTCTAAAATTAAATTTAAAAAAATATATTTCCTCAATATACTCACAATACCCCATAATAACAAAGCAAAAACTGTTTTGGGAAAATTTTGCAAATGTGTAACAGTATAACTTTCGTCCGTCCCCTCGCCCCGGGCTCAAACCAGGCACCCTCTGCACACATCAACAACAGTCACCCACAAAGCATCATTACCCATCGCGCCACAAAAGCCCCGGCCCTTGCAGAGCAAGGGGAACAACTACTTCAGGTCTCAGAGCGAGTGACGTCACCGATTGAAACGCTATTAGCACGCACCACCGCTAGCCACCACCGCTAGCTAACTAGCTAGCCATTTCACATCGGTCACACTCACTCCCCTTTCGACATCCTCCTTTTCCGCAGCAACCAGTGATACAGTTCACGGCACCAATGTAACAGTATAACTTTCGTCCGTCCCCTCGCCCCGACCCGGGCGCGAACCAAGGACCCTCTGCACACATCAACAACAGTCACCCACAAAGCCGCGGCTTTTGTGGCGCGATGGGTAACGATGCTTTGTGGGTGACTGTTGTTGATGTGTGCAGAGGGTCCCTTGCAGATCAAGGGGAACAACTACTTCAGGTCTCAGAGCGAGTGACGTCACCGATTGAAATGCTATTAGCGCGCACCACCGCTAACTAGCTAGCCATTTCACATCGGTTACAAATGTATACTTAAAAAAAAACTGAAATATAACAGTTACATAAGTATTCAGACCCTTTACTCACTACTTTGTTGAAGAACCTTCGGCAGTGATTACAGCATTGAGGTTTCTGGGGAATGACGCTACAAGCTTAGCACACCTGTATTTGGGGAGTTTTTCACATTCTTCTCTGCAGATATTCTCAAGGTTGGTTGGGGAGCATCGCTGCACAGCTATTTCCAGGTCTGTCCGGAGTTGTTTGATGGGGTTCAAATCCAGGCTCTGGCTGTGCCACTCAAGGACATTCAGAGACTTTTCCCAAAGCCACTCCTGCGTTGTCTTGGCTGTGTGCTTAGGGTCGTTGTCCTGTTGGAAGGTGAACTTTCGCCCCAGTGAACTTTCGCCCCAGTCTGTGGTCCTAAGCACTCTGGGGCAGGTTTTCATCAAGGTTCATCTTTCCCTCGATCCTGACTCTTCTCCCAGTCCCTGTTGCTGAAAAAGATCCCCACAGCATGACACTGCCCCCAAAATGCTTCACTGTAGGGATCGTGTCAGGTTTCCTCCAGATGTGATGCATGGCATTCAGTCCAAATAGTTAAATCTTGGTTTCATCAGACCAGAGAATCTTGAATCTAGCTCTACAGACAATTCATTCAACCTCATGCCTTGGCCATTTTTTTACACCTTTATTTAACTAGGCAAGTCAGTTAAGAACAAATTCTTATTTTTAATGACAGCCTAGGAACAGTTGGTTAACTGCCTTGTTCAGGGGCAGAATGACAGATTTTTACCTTGTCAGCTCAGGGATTCAATCGTGCAACATTTCAGTTACTAGTCCAACGCTCTAACCACTAGGCTACCTGCCACCCCATACACTGTCAACTATGGGAGCTTATATATACAGGTGTGTGCCTTTACATCTCAAGAATGATCAATGGAAACAGGATGGACCTGAGCTAAATTTCAAGCCTCATAGCAAAGACTCTGAATTCTTATGTAAATAAGGTATTTCTGTTTTGGATTTTTTATTCATTTGCAAACATTTCTAAAAACCTGTTTTCGCTTTGGCATTATGGGGTATTGTGTGTAGATTGATGAGGAAAATGTTTTTATTTAATCATTTTAGAATAAGGCTGTAATGTAACAAAATGTGGAAAAAGTCAAGGGGTCTGAATAGTTTCCGATTGCACTGTATATACTTACAATACCAGTCAAAACTTTGGATACTCATTCAAGGGTTTTTCTTCATTTTTACCATTTTCTACATTGCAAAATAATAGTAAAGACATCAAAACTATGAAATAACACATATGAAATCATGTAGTAACAAAAAAAGTGTTAAACAAATCCAAATATATTTCCTATTTGAGATTCTTCAAGGTAGCCACCCTTTGCCTTGATGACAGCTTTGCACACTATTGAGATTGTCTCAACCAGCTTCATGAGGAATGCTTTTCCAACAGTCTTTAAGGAGTTCCCACATATGCTGAGCACTTGTTGGCTGCTTTTCCTTCACTCTGCAGTCCAAAAAAAACTATTCTCAATTGGGTTGAGGTCAGGTGATTATGGAGGCCAGGCCATCTGATGTAGCACTCCATCACTCTCCTTCTTGGTCAAATATTCCTAACACAGCCTGGAGGTGTGTCTTGGGTCATTGTCCTGTTGAAAAACAAATGATAGTCCCACTAAGAACAAACCAGATGGGATGGCGTCTCATTGCAGAATGCTGTGGTAGCCATGCAGGTTAAGTGTGCCATGAATTCTAAATAAATCACTGACAGTGTAATCAGCAAAGCACCTCCACACCATCACGCCTCCTCCTCCATTCTTCACAGTGGGAAGTGCACATGTCTCACAAAGCCACAGTGGTTGGAACCAAAAATCTTAAATTTGGACTAATCAGAACAAAGGACACAATTCCACCGGTCTAATGTCCGTTGCTCGTGTTTCTTGGCCCAAGCCAAGTCTCTTCTTCTTATTGTTGTCCATTAGTAGTGATTTCTTTTCTTTGCAGCAATTCGAACATGAAGGCCTGATTCACGTAGTCTCCTCTGAACAGTTGATGTGGAGATGTGTGTCACTTGAACTCTGTGAAGCATTTATTTGGGCTGTAATTTCTGAGTCTGGTAACTCTCTAATGAACATCCTCTGCAGCAGACGTAACTCTGGGGCTTCCTTTCCTGTGTCTGTCCTCATGAGAGCCAGTTTCATCATAGCGCTTTATGGTTTTTGCGACCGCACTTGAAGAAACTTTCAAAGTTCTTGAAATTTTCCGCATTGACTGACCATGTCTTAAAGTAACGATGGACTGTCATTCTCTTTGTGGCCGTGATTGGGAGTCTCATCGGGCGGCGCACAATTGGCCCAGCGTCGTCCGGGTTTGACCGGTGTAGGCCGTCTGGTAAATAAAAATTTGTTCTTAACTGACTTGCCTAGTTAAATAAAGGTTAAATAAATAAAAACGTTTAAAACCTGAGCTGTTCTTGCCATAATATGGACTTGGTCTTTTACCAAATAGGGCTATCTTTTGTATACCACCCCTACCTTGTCACAACACAACTGATTGGCTCAAACACATTAAGAAAATCTCTTTGCAATTGGTGTCCCTTCCACGGGACGGTTGAGCTAACATAGGATAATGCGATTAGCATGAGATTGTAAGTAACAAGAACATTTCCCAGGACATAGACTTATCTGATATTGTCAGAAAGCTTAAATTCGTGTTAATCTAACTGCACTGTCCAATTTACAGTAGCTATTACAGTGAAATAATACCATGCTATTGTTTGCGGAGAGTGCACAATTTTGATCATGAAAAGCTATTAATAAACAAATTAGGCACATTTGGGCAGTCTTGATACAACATTTTAAACAGAAATTCAATGTTTCATTGAATCAGTCTAAAACTTTGCACATACACTTGCATTTCTCTTGCATTTCAAAGATGATGGCACAAAAAATACAAAAGAATGGTTCGTTTTTTCTTTGTATTGTCTTTTACCAGATCTATTGTGTTATATTCTCTTACATTTCCACAAACTTTAAAGTATTTCCTTTAAAATGGTACCAAGAATATGCATATCCTTGCTTCAGGGCCTGAGCTACAGGCAGTTTGATTTGAGTATGTCATTTTAGGCAAAAATTGGAAAAAAAGGGGCGGTTAAGGAGGTTAAAAAGAAATTCCACAAATTAACTTTTAACAAGGCACACCTGTTAATCGAAATGCATTCCAGGTGACTACCTCATGAAGCTGGTTGAGAGAATGCCAAGAGTGTGCAAAGTTGTCATCAAGGCAAAGGGTGGCTGGCTACTTTGAAGAATTAAATATAAAATATATTTTAATGTGTTTAACACTTTTTTGGTTACTACATTATTACATATGTGGTATTCTACGTTATAGAATAATAGTGAAGACATCAAAACTATGAAATAACACATACGGAATCATGTAACAAAATAAAGTGTGTAAAAAAATCTAAATATATTTCAGCCAATCAGTGGTGTTGTGACAATGTAGGGTTGGTATACAGAAGATAGCCCTATTTGATAAAATGCCAAGTCCATATTATGGCAAGAACAGCTCAAATAAGCAAAGAGAAACGACAGTCCGTTATTACTTTAAGACATGAAGGTCAGTCAATGCGGAAAATTTCAAGAACTTTGAAAGTGCTCAGCATACAGTATGTGGGAACTCCTTCAAGACTGTTGGAAAAGCATTCCAGATGACTACCTCATGAGGCTGGTTGAGACAATGCCAAGAGTGTGAAAAGCTGTCATCAAGGCATAGGGTGGCTACTTTGAAGAATATAAAATATAAAATATATTTTGATTTGTTTAGCACTTTTTTGGTTACTACATGATTCCATATGTGTTATTTCATAGTTTTGATGTCCTCACATCATTCAATGTAGAAAATAGTATAAATAAAGAAAAACCCTTGAATGAGTAGGTGTGTCCAAATATTTGATTGGTACTGTATATTAGACAACAAACTCAATATGCTTTAAAATATACTTTAAAATGTATTACATTCATGACTGTTCAGCTTGCTAATAATCACATTGAAAATTCCCAAAACAATGGATAGAGGACTATTTTGGTCAAATTTTGACAGCAAGGAAATATAACCAATATCCAATGCGTCCCTCCGGACCTCGTTGAAGACCGAATGTGGCCCCCGGGGCAAAAGGAGTTTGACACCCCTGATCTAGAGCATGTAGTGTCACAGGGGTTCTCTGCTCTCTCTTCCCAGAGATCGAGGCTCACATCTGGGCATGGGGAGCAGACTGGAGGTGGGCGACTGGAGCCTCATGACAGGAGGGATCACAGACTATGATAGATGACAAGGCGCCATGTCGGTCCACTTGACACATCTACAGAGAGCTGTTTCATAAAGATGAGCACTGAGTTCTGGGGAGGGTAAGTGCAGATAAGTGCAGATAAGTGTGTGTGTGTGTGTGTGTGTGTGTGTGTGTGTGTGTGTGTGTGTGTGTGTGTGTGTGTGTGTGTGTGTGTGTGTGTGTGTGTGTGTGTGTGTGTGTGTGTGTGTGTGTGTGTGTGTGTGTGTGTGTGTGCGAGAGGGGGAGTGTAGTACATGTAAGTAGGCTGCAGGTTGTTCATTCTACTGTATAATTACTTTTTTTGTATTTTTTTATTTAACCTTTATTTAACTAGGCAAGTCAGTTAAGAACAAACTCTTATTTGTGTACCTGTCCATGCATACACACCGGCTTCTAAAGAGGTACCTACATATATATCAGCCACTGAGCACTATAATCCACACACACATCCTCTCAACCGGTGGACAGCAGGCCATTAGAGTATGTGTTTGTATGTTGTTGTCCTGGTGTTATGGAGGATGTTATTATAGGTGATCTCTCAGTGCCGTTCCTGAACGGATGAATAACGTTGAAGGAATGGAATAGAAAGGAGTAGAGTAGAACAGAATAGAACAGAAGCTAGGTTTGGGTTTAGACCTGTTCAGCCCCCTTAACTCACCTGCACACTTGGTCCTGCTGACCAGGGGGGGTCCAGGCGCCCCTGTGCCTCCCTCCCCTGGTCGGGTCAGTAAAACACTGATACGGTACTCTGTGTCCGGCTCCAGATGCCACACCTTACAATAGAGTAGAGGAGAAACATGTTTTCTATTATTTAGCAAAGACATGAATAGCATTTAAAATAAAATCAACGGTGATGTTTTTGTAATTGAGAGTTATTTAATAACAACCGTTTTTAAATAAGAACTTGTAATAATTCTTAACAATCAATGATTTTGCATGCATGCATATACACACACACACACACACACACACACACCTTATAAGTGAGAGAGCCAACGCCATGTGTCTCCGACCATGGTGATTGGCTGGCGCGGTACTCGATCTCGCGACGGATCACGGGGCCGTCTCCCACGATGGAGTTTGTGTTGAGTTGGATGATCAGGTAGGTGGGGCCAGCCCGGAGCAGCTGGGGTGGAGCGATGGGGGTGGGGGGCACTGCCAGGGTGAAGGGGGAGAGGAGCGGGTACAGTGTTATACAGAAGAGTTTTGAGTGACTGAGTGAGTGCATGCAGGAGTGTAGTGGAGGGTTACATTAAAACAAAATTTTAACCCTCTGGTACAGTGTGATGTTGTCATTTACAGTAGTATAACCTTTTATCTAACACAATATACAGTTAACGAGACAACTGAGACAATGCCCTAGTATTACTGTGTCTACAGTCTGTCAACTTACAGTCTGTCAACTCCTCGTTTCTATCAGCAATGACATATAATGATAGAAACCCTAATCTATGTGAATTCTGCTCATTATAAAAACACCATCAGTTGCTGTCAAATGAACAGAGATACAAATGAAATACAATGATCCATAGTTGTACGGTTGTTTACCAGTGAGACTAATTAACACAGTACAATACAGACACGTACAGTCCATCATCACTTTATGAATTTTTACAGAACGCAAAAAAAAAAAAAAGTCAGAATTTCAATAGAATAAGCAATAACTATCTTCTCTCGCACAGACAAAAAGGGAAGTCAAGGGTTTTTCATGTTTCGCACGTTTCTTGTTTTATAATTTCCCTAGTGTTATTTCTGCTCGGCTAGAGCGTTGACTCACACAATCTTTTAATCACTTTCAGATTATGATTTCCGAGAGGCACTTGAAGGGAAGGGAATGTTTAATTTTCACCATAATGAACGTGAATTATTTGCATGAGTGATTGCGTGAGTAAAGCTGCCTGTCCTTTCAGCGTTAGACAAAGAGACACATACACACACACACACACACACAACCCTCATCAAGCGAGGACACCTCATTACAGCAACATGTAGAGGGAAAAACATTGTTTACACAATGACACAGAGTAAATGACATAGATGTAAGAATACATCGCTTCCACAATATACAGGAGAGATATGAGAGACATTTTGTTAGTTCAGAACATATTTCCAATGTAAACTCGGCAAAAAAAGAAACGTCCCTTTTTCAGGACCCTGTCTTTCAAAGATAATTCGCAAAAATCCAAATAATTTCACAGATCTTCATTGTAAAGTGTTTAAACACTGTTTCCCATGCTTGTTCAATGAACCATAAACAATTAATGAACATGCACCTGAGGAACGGTGCATTAAGACACTAACAGCTTACAGACGGTAGGCAATTAAGGTCACAGTTATGAAAACTTAGGACACTAAAAAAGGCCTTTCTACTGACTCTGAAAAACACCTAAAGAAAGATACCCAGGGTCCCTGCTCATCTGCGTGAACATGCCTTCGGCATGTTGCAAGGAGGCATGAGGACTGCAGATGTGGCCAGGGAAATATATTGCACTGTCTGTACTGTGAGACACCTAAGACAGCACTACAAGGAGACAGGATGGACAGTTGATCGTCCTCGCAGTGGCAGACCACGTGTAACAACACCTGCACAGGATCGGTACCTCCGAACATCACACCTGTGGGACAGATACAGGATGGCAACAACAACTGCCCGAGTTACACCAGGAACACACAATCCCTCCATCAGTGCTCAGACTGTCCTCAATAGGCTGAGAGAGGCTGGACTGAGGGCTTGTAGACCTGTTGTAAGGCAGTCGCGGTCTTGTCTCACCAGGGGTGATGGTCGGATTCGCGTTTATCGTCGAAGGAATAAGCGTTAAACCAAGGCCTGTACCCTGGAGTGGGATCGATTTGGAGGTGGAGGGTCCGTCATGGTCTGGGGCGATGTGTCACAGCATCATTGGACTGACCTTGTTGTCATTGCAGGCCATCTCAACGCTGTGTGTTACAGGGAGGACATCCTCCTCCCTCATGTGGTACCCTTCCTGCAGGCTCATCCTGACATGACCCTCCAGCATGACAAAGCCACCAGCCATACTGCTCGTTCTGTGAATGATTTCCTGCAAGACAGGAATGTCAGTGTTCTGCCATGGCCGGCGAAGAGCCCAGATCTCAATCCCATTGAGCACGTCTGGGAACTGTTGGATCGGAGGGTGAGGGCTAGGGCCATTCCCCCCAGAAATGTCTGGGAACTTGCAGGTGCCTTGGTGGAAGAGTGGGGTAACATCTCACAGCAAGAACTGGCAAATCTGGTGCAGTCCATGAGGAGGAGATGCACTGCAGTACTTAATGCAGCTGGTGGCCAAACCAAATACTGACTGTTACTTTTGATTTTGACCCCCCCTTTGTTCAGGGACACATTATTCCATTTCTGTTAGTCACATGTCTGTGGAACGTGTTCAGTTTATGTCTCAGTTGTTGAATCTTGTTATGTTCATACAAATATTTACGCATGTTAAGTTTGCTGAAAATAAACGCAGTTTACAGTGAGAGGATGTTTCTTTTTTGCTGAATTCCTGTGTGTGTGTCACATTTTAACATGTGTGTTTGTGCGTGTTATTGACTAAGGGTGCCAGTGAGTGAGTGCTTGTGTGCATGTCTCACATTAGGAGAAGCTCTTGGAAGTGGTTGGGTGGGGAAGGAGGTAGAACATACTGTATGGGGTAGGGCGTTAAGAGATCCCAGAATGGTAGCTAGGTGTCATGGTGGGGGAGGTGGTGTGTGGTGCAGTGGTACAGGACTCCTTTCAATCAAAACCTGACTATACGGACTGGCCGTACTATACCTCTGACGATGAGCTCGGCAAAGTTAGACACAGCAGCTCCGCGGGTGGACTCTGTGACGCAGCGATACAGGTCCTGCTCCCCTCTCTCAGCCGCCACCTGGAAGGTGGCCATCAGACGCTTGTGGCTCAGACGCTGGATAGAGGACGCAGCCACAACCACACCGTTACGACGCTGCAGAGAGAGAGGGAGCGAGAGAAAGTCACGCTAACTGAGCCATGCACAGGTGATCATGTTTACCTGTGTAGCCACCACCTTTGTCACTGCCACCAGAAATTCACAGTCACAGAGAGAGAGAGAGAGTTGGGTTAGCCAAACTGACCTATATAGATTGTGATGTTTATTATACTGTGTGGCCATGAGATATAGCCCTAAATAATAGGATTGTGAGTGGGAAGGAAGGAAGGAGACAGGGAAAAGATGAGAGAGAGATGAGGTATCGTGGGAGGTGGAGACATTGAATCAATTCTAAATATCACAGAGACCATCTTGGCATGGTGGGCTGCTGACAGAACAGCCACACGCATAGATATACACACACACACACACGCAGACAACTAGTGCTAATATGTGATCGCTCGATGCACACGAGCGCTCGGATCAACGAGGGGGACAGGAAATCACAACCCGTCGCCTGTCATACAAACACACACACTCAAAGCGTGAAGTTTTTCCAGGTGCAGGCTATACGCTGCTCTGCTCTCAGAATAATGTAAGCAGGATGTTATATAAGCTAGCCCGTCACCTCGTTCTCTCCTGCTTTTCACCAGTAAGTGGCTTCGACAGCTGGAGTTGTAAATTGGTATTGGGGGGGGGGGGGGGGGGGGTTGTATTATTGGGTTAATCCTTTCCATAAGCCCATAGTATGCTGGACCACATTTTCATTACTGTAGGTTATTGTATGCACAGACACAGGTGTGTGTGTGTGTGTGTTTGTTCAGCTATAAACCACAGCCGCATCACATCTCAATGTACATTCATTCAGTCAAAACAAACAGACAATCCTAAAGCTTGTTACACAAATGAAACATACAGTATTAAACCTGTATGTCTTCCATCTCTCCCCCTCTCTTCCCCTTAGGCCCATATCATACAATAATTATAATGAGTTTCCGCGGTTACTAATTCATTCAGGATTCCAATTGAACACAAACAAACGTCAACGTTGTCTAAAGATCTGAACAGAATCAGAAATAGAACAAGTACAACTCTCTGACAGAAGGACAAAAGACTGCAAGACAAAAAAAGTATTAATTGAATAAGAATTCTTATGCAACAATTTGTTTATTTAAACAGACACATGAGAGCAGGGAAGTTAAGACAGAGAGAACTCAGTAGGTCCAGAGAGCCACCTCACAGCAGAGGAGATCAAAGAGAAAGTAGCAATTAGTGTTGAAGAGAGTAACAGAGAGAAACACACACACACACACACAATTCCAGAGTTGAGGAGAGAAACAGGCAGAAACACATGGTGCTAAGGATCAAACAGCACCCTACACAGCTAATATAGAAACAGAACACTATAATGGGCTGAGGAAACGTCTTGTTGTTCCTGCTGTTAACCAATCCATGCTAACCTTCATGAGTACAGTGGGTTAGAGTCAGAGCAAACATTGGAATCTTGTTTGAACTGGGTAAACTGGGAGACGCTGTATGGTTCAACATACAGTATGTGTATTGTGTACAACATGTGTTCAGTCCAATATGGGTGATATGAGTCATAATACTGTCATGCATCCTTGTGAAAGAGATGTATTTCAACTTGTCCATTATGGCGTTTCTTTGTAATATACAGTGCATTCAGAAAGTATTCAGACCCCTTCCCTTTTCCACATGTTGTTATGTTACAGCCTTATTTTACATTCCAAAATGGATTAAATATATTCATTCCCTCATCATTGTACACACAATACCCCAGAATGACGAAGGGAAAACAGGTTTTAAGACATTTTTGCAAATGTACTACTATTAACATAAGTATTCAAACACTTTGCTATGAGACTTGAAATTGAGCTCAGGTCCATCCTGTTTCCATTGATTATTTTTGATATGTTTCTACAACTTGATTGGAGTCCACCTGTGGTAAATTTAATTGATTGGACATGATTTGGAAAGGCACACACCTGTCTATAAGGTCCCACAGTTGACAATGCATGTCAGAGCAAAACCAAGCCATGAGGTCGAAAGAATTGTCCATAGAGCTCCGAGACAGGGTTGTGTCGAGGCACAGATCTGGGGAAGGGTACCAAAAAATGTCTGCAGCATTGAAGGTACGCAAGAAGTCAGTGGCCTCCGCAAGAACACACCTACAATACACAGTGGCCTCCGTCATTCTTAAATGGAAGAAGTTTGTAACCACCAAGACTCTTCCTAGAGCTGGCCTCTCGGACAAACTGAGCAATCGGGGGAGAAGGGCCTTGGTCAGGGAGGTGACCAAGAACCTGATGGTCACTCTGACAGAGCTCCAGAGTTCCTCTGTGGAGATGGGAGAACCTTCCAGAAGGACAACCATCTGTGCAGCACTCCACCAATCAGGCCTTTATGGTAGAGTGGCCAGACAGAAGTCACTCCTCAGTAAAAGGCACATGGCAGCCCGCTTGGAGTTTGCCAAAAGGCACCTAAAGAACTCTCAGACCATGAGAAACAAGATTCTCTGGTCAGATGAAACCAAGCTTGAACTCTTTGGCCTGAATGCCAAGCATCACATCTGGAGGAAACCTGGCACCATCCCTATGGTGAAGCCTGGTGGTGGCAGCATCATGCTGTGGGGATGCTTTTCAGAGACAGGGACTGGGAGACTAGTCAGGATCAAGGGAAATATGAATGGAGCAAAGTACAGAGAGAGATCCTTGATGAAAACCTGCTCCAGAGCACACAGAAGCTCAGACTGGGGCGAAGGTTCACCTTCCAACAGGACAACAACCCTAAGCACACAGCAAAGACAATGCAAGAGTGGCTTCGAAATAAGTCTCTGAATGTCCTTGAGTGGTCCAGCCAGAGCCCAGACTTGAACCCGATCGAACATCTCTGGAGAGACCTGAATAAAGCTGTGCAGCAACGTTCCCCATCCAACTTGACAGAGCTTGAGAGTATCTGCAGAGAAGAATGGGAGAAATTCACCAAATACAGGTGTGCCAAGTTTGTAGTGTCTTACCCAAGAAGCCTCAAGGCTGTTATTGCTGCCAAAGGTGCTTCAACAAAGTACTAGAGTAGAGTAAAGGGTCTGAATACTTATGTAAATGTGATATTTTATTTACTTTTTATATACATATGCAAAAAGTTCTAAAAAACTATTTTTGGTTTGTCATTATGGGGAATTGTGTGTAGATTGATGGGGGGGACAATTTAATCAATTTTAGAATAAAGCTGTAACATAACAAAATGTGGGCAGGTTTTCAAGCCCTAACCCATCTGGATAAGAGGAATACCTATGTAAGAATGCTGTTCATCGACTACAGCTCAGCATTTAACACCGTAGTGCCTTTCAAACTCGTCATTAAGCTCGAGACACTGGGTCCTGTGCAACTGGGTCCTGGACTTTCTGACGGGCCGCCCCCAACAACATCTCCACCCTGCTGATCCTCAACACTGGGGCATCACAAGGGTGCGTTCTCAGCCCTCTCCTGTACTCCTGTCGGGCTGTATCACCGCCTGGTATGGAAACTGCTCCGCCCACAACCGCAAGGCTCTCCAGACGGTAGTGAGGTCTTCACAACGCATCACCGGGGGCAAACTACCTGCCCTCCAGGACACCTACACCACCCGCTGTTACGAGAAGGCCAAAAAGATCACCAAGGACAACAACCACCCGAGCCCCTGCCTGTTCTATCTCAAGGCCATCAGACTGTTAAACAGCCATCACTAACATTGAGTGGCTGTTGCCAATATTGTAACGGTGTTCCTCCTCCTCTTCATACGAAGAGGAGGAGTAGTGATTCGACCAACATGCAGCGGGTTGTGAATACATAATGATACTTTATTAACCAGACGAAACTAAACACACAAAGAACACTTGATAAATTTACAAAACGAAATAGACAGACCTGAACGAGAGTACTTACATAAAACACGAAGCACGTAGGAACAGGTACAGACTATAACAAACGAACGAACAAACGCTACAGTCCCGTGTGGTGCGCAGACACAGACACGGACGACAATCACCCACAAACAAACAGTGAGAACAACCTACCATAATATGACTCTCAAATCAGAGGAAACGTCAAACACCTGCCTCTAATTGAGAGCCATACCAGGCAACCCAAAACCAACATAGAAACAGAAAACATAGGCTGCCCACCCAAAACTCACGCCCTGACCATCAAACACATACAAAACAACAGAAAACAGGTCAGGAACGTGACAGAACCCCCCCCCCCCCCCCCCCTAAAACTCAAGGGGAGGGTCTGGGTGGGCATCTGTCCGCGGTGGACGAGGACACCACTCCACCACTGTCTTTGTCCCCCTCCTTAGCGTCCTTTGAGTGGCGACCCTCGCCCCCGACCATGGTCCAGGAACCTTCACTAAGGCCCCTCCTACATAGAGGAGACAGCTCAGGACAGAGAGGTAGCTCAGGACAGAGAGGTAGCTCAGGACAGAGAGGTAGCTCCGGACAGAGAGGTAGCTCCGGACAGAGAGGTAGCTCCGGACAGAGAGGTAGCTCCGGACAGAGAGGTAGCTCCGGACAGAGAGGTAGCTCCGGACAGAGAGGTAGCTCCGGACAGAGAGGTAGCTCCGGACAGAGAGGTAGCTCTGGACAGAGAGGTAGCTCCGGACAGAGGGATAGCTTAGGACAGAGGGACAACTCTGTACTAATGGCAGCTCCGGACTGGGTGGCAGCTCCGGACTGGGTGGCAGCTCATGACTGAGTGGCAGCTCATGACTGTAGGGCGGCTCATGACTGTAGGGCGGCTCATGACTGTAGGGCGGCTCATGACTGGAGGGCGGCTCATGACTGGAGGGCGGCTCATGACTGGAGGGCGGCTCATGACTGGAGGGCGGCTCATGACTGGAGGGCGGCTCATGACTGGAGGGCGGCTCATGACTGGAGGGCGGCTCATGACTGGAGGGCGGCTCATGACTGGAGGGCGGCTCATGACTGGAGGGCGGCTCATGACTGGAGGGCGGCTCATGACTGTAGGGCGGCTCCTGACTGGCTGGCGGCTCTGGCGGCTCCGGACTGGCTGGCGGCTCTGGCGGCTCCGGACTGGCTGGCGGCTCTGGCGGCTCCGGACTGGCTGGCGGCTCTGGCGGCTCCGGACTGGCTGGCGGCTCTGGCGGCTCCGGACTGGCTGGCGGCTCTGGCGGCTCCGGACTGGCTGGCGGCTCTGGCGGCTCCGGACTGGCTGGCGGCTCTGGCGGCTCCGGACTGGCTGGCGGCTCTGGCGGCTCCTGACTGACGGACGGCTCTGGCGGCCCGTGGCAGACGGACGGCTCAGAAGGCGCTGGGCAGACGGACGGCTCAGAAGGCGCTGGGCAGACGGACGGCTCAGAAGGCGCTGGGCAGACGGACGGCTCAGAAGGCGCTGGGCAGACGGACGGCTCAGAAGGCGCTGGGCAGACGGACGGCTCAGAAGGCGCTGGGCAGACGGACGGCTCAGAAGGCGCTGGGCAGACGGACGGCTCAGAAGGCGCTGGGCAGACGGACGGCTCAGAAGGCGCTGGGCAGACGGACGGCTCAGACGGCGCTGGGCAGACGGATGGCTCAGATGGAGCTGGGCAGACAGGCAGTGCAGAAGGCGTTGGGCAGACGGCCGACTCTGCCCTGCTGAGGCGCACAGTAGGCCTGGTGCGTGGTGCCGGAACTGGAGGTACCGGGATGACGGCACGCACTTCAAGGCTAGTGCGGGGAGCAGGGACAGGGCACACTGACCTCTCGAAGCGCACTATAGGCCGGGTGCGTGGTGCCGGAACTGGAGGTACCGGGATGACGGCACGCACTTCAAGGCTAGTGCGGGGAGCAGGGACAGGACACACTGACCTCTCGAAGCGCACTATAGGCCTGGTGCGTGGTACCGGAACTGGAGGTACCGGGCTGAGGGCACGCACCTCAGGGAGAGTGCGGGGAGAAGGAACAGTGCGTACAGGGCTCTGGAGACGCACATAAGGCTTGGTGCATGGTGCCAGCACTGGTGGTACTAGGCTGGAGACACGCACCCCAGGGAGAGTGCATGGAGGAGAACCCGGGCTCTGAAGACGCACAGGAGGCTTGGTGCGTGGTGCCAGCACTGGTGGTATTAGGCTGGGAACACGTATCTCAGGGCTAGAGCGGGGAGCAGTAACAGGACGCACAGGACTCTGGAGACGCACAGGAGGCTTGGTGCGTGGTGTAGGCACTGTCTTAACCAGACGGCTAGCACGCACTTCAGGACGAGTATGGAGAGCGGTACCCGGTGACATCAACTCACCAATACGTTCATTCGGACGGATGCCGTGCCTCATGCACCAAACCAGTACATCCCTCATATCTTTCTCCTTCAATTTCTCCATTAGCTCCTTTACAGTCTCTGCGTTACTCACCTCCAACTCCGCCCTCACCGGCTCCTTATGTAAAGCAGGAGGAGTTGGCTCAAGTCCCCTGACTGACCCAACTATATTCCCCGAGAGCCCCCCCCCCCCCCCCCCCCCCCCCCAAGAAATTTTTGGGTTTGACTCACGGGCTTCCAGCCTTGTTTCCGTGCTGCATCCTCATATCGCCGCCTCTCCGCTTTCGCTGCCTCCAGCTCCGCCTTGGGGCGGCGACACACCTCTGGGTCTGCCCAGGGTCCTGCTCCGTCTAGGATCTCTTCCCATGTCCAATCCTCCTTGACCCACTGCTGCTGTCGTTGCTGTCCGTTAACCCACTGCTTGATCTGGGTTTGGTGGGTGATTCTGTAACGGTGTTCCTCCTCCTCTTCATACGAAGAGGAGGAGTAGTGATTCGACCAACATGCAGCGGGTTGTGAATACATAATGATACTTTATTAACCAGACGAAACTAAACACACGAAGAACACTTGATAATTTTACAAAAACAACAAAACGAAATAGACAGACCTGAACGAGAGTACTTACATAAAACACGAAGCACGTAGGAACAGGTACAGACTATAACAAACGAACGAACAAACGCTACAGTCCCGTGTGGTGCGCAGACACAGACACGGACGACAATCACCCACAAACAAACAGTGAGAACAACCTACCTTAATATGACTCTCAATCAGAGGAAACGTCAAACACCTGCCTCTAATTGAGAGCCATACCAGGCCACCCAAAACCAACATAGAAACAGAAAACATAGACTGCCCACCCAAAACTCACGCCCTGACCATCAAACACATACAAAACAACAGAAAACAGGTCAGGAACGTGACAAATATACTGACTCAAATCTCTAGTCACTTGAATAATAAAAAATTGGATGTAATAAATGTATCACTAGTCACTTTAAACAATGCCACTTTATAAAATGTTTACATAGCCTACATTACTCATCTCATATGTATATACTGTACTCTATACCATCTACTGCATCCTGCCTATGCCGTTCGGCCATCGCTCATCCATATATTTATATGTGCATATGCTTATTCATTCCTTTACACTTGTGTGTATAAGGTAGTTGTTGTGAAATTGTTAGATGACTTGTTAGATATTATTGCATGGTCGAAACTAGAAGCACAAGCATTTCGCTACACTCGCATTAACATCTGCTAACCATGTGTGTGTGACCAATAAAATTTGATTTGATTTGAAAAAGTCAAAGGATCTGAATACTTCCCGAATGCACTGTATATACAATGAGTATAAAAAAACATTAAGGACACCTGCTCTTTCCATGACAGACTGACCAAGTAAATGCAGGTGAAAGCTATGATCCCCTATTGATGTCACTTGTTAAATCCACTTCAATCAGTGTTGATGAAGAGGAGGAGACAGGTTAAAGAAGGATTTTCAAGCCTTGAGACAATTGAGACATGGATTGTGTATGTGTGCTATTCAGAGGGTGAATGGGGAAGACAAAAAATGTAAGTGTCTTTGAACGGGGTATGGTAGTAGGTGCCAGGCGCACCAGTTTGTGTCAAGAACTGCAATTCGGCTGGGGTTTTCACACTCAACAGTTTCCCTTGTGTATCAAGAAAGATCCACCAACCAAAGGACATCCAGCCAACTTGACAAGTGTGGGAAGCATTGGAGTCAACATGGGCCAGCATCCCTGTGAAACGCTTTTGAAGTCAAAATAATTAACCTAAACACGTTTACCATCTCCTGGTTTCCACACATAGCCTACAAGCCACTGACGTTTGGAACATCTACAATTTAAAATGTCTAATCAATCCATGTATTATAGCCTACACCATCATAATAAATCAATGATATATTTTAGACAGGTCTAAAGAAACATGATATGAAGAAAATGTAGTCTATTTCAGAAGAACAGAAGAGCATAATCTGAGTTGTCCTTATGTTAGGTCCTGACCTGCTATGCCATTTAGCTGTGGGCTACACAAGTTCATTTAGCAGACAAGATTTTCTTAGAATTCTGTGATATTATTTTATAAGAATACAATTGAACATAGCTGAATAAAATAGAAAGGATATTTTCTCCAAATGATTTGAGGGAGTGCGCACATGCTGCTATTCTGTGTTGAGAGGTTAACAAAGAAATAGATACTCCTATATGCTTAATTTATATTATTTGTTGGGCTATATGTTTTGATTGTAAATCAAATTTTATATACACATATTTAGCAGATGTTACTGCAGGTGTATGCTATTTCCTAGTTCCAACAGTGCAGTAAAATCGAACACCACAAAACGAATCACTCCTGATTCCTGCTTAGAAGCAACAATTAAGACAGGAAGCACCACTGACTCGGTCTGTAAAAAAGTGGTCAGATGAAGCAAATGCTAAACGCCAGGACTGTTTCGCTAGCATAGAATGGAATATGTCTCGGGATTCTTCCGATGGCATTGAGGAGTACACCACATCAGTCACTGGCTTTATCAATAAGTGCATCGAGGAAGTCGTCCCCACAGTGACTGTACATACATACCCCAACCAGCAGCCATGGATTACAGGCAACATTCGCACTGAGCAAAAGGGTAAAGCTGCCGCTTTCGAGGAGAGGGACTCTAACCCGGAAGCTTATAAGAAATCCTGCTATGCCCTGCGACGAACCATCAAACAGGCAAAGCATCAATACAGGACTAAGATCGAATCGTCCTACACCGGCTCCGACGCCAGTCGGATGTGGCAGGGCTTGCAAACAATTAATAACTACAAAGGGAAGCACAGCCGAGAGCTGCCCAGTGACACGAGCCTACCAGACGAGCTAAATAACGTCTATGCTCGCTTCGAGGCAAGTAACACTGAAACATGCATGAGAGCACCAGCTGTTCCCGGATGACTCTGTGATCAAGCTCTCTGCAGCCGATGTGAGTAAGACCATTAAACAGGTCAACATTCACTAGGCAGCAGGGCTAGACGAATTACAAGGACATGTACTCCGAGCATGCGCTGACCAACTGACAAGTGTCTTCACTGACATTTTCAATCTCTCCCTGTCTGAGTCTGCAATGCCAACATGTTTCAAGCAGACCACCATAGTCTCTGTGCCCAAGAACACAAAGGTAACCTGCCAAAATTAATACCGACACGTAGCACTCATGTCTGTAGCCATGAAATGCTTTGAACGAGAGCTCACAGTCCTCGGGAGCGGCCCGTGTCGGCGGCACTGTGGTATCCTCAAAGCGGACGAAGAAGGTGTATTCGATCATATTCCCAGTCACCTGCCTGTAGTTAAATACGGTGGGTCGCACTTTCAGTTTTGCACGAATGCTGCCATCTATCGATGGTTTTTGATTTGGGTAGATTTTAATAGTCACAGTGGGAACAACATCGCCTATACAATTCCTGATGAACTCAGTCACCGTGTCAGTGTATACGTGAATTCTTATTCTCAGAGACAACCCAGAACATATCCCAGTCCGCGTGATCAAAACAATCTTGAAGCATGGACTCCGATTGGTCAGACCAGGGTTGAATAGACCTTAGCACGGTTACTTTCTGTTTGAGTATCTGCCTATAATGGTGGAGCAGAATGGAATCGTGACCTGATTTGCCAAAGGGAGGGCAGGGGAGGGCCTTGTAGCCCATCCGGAAGGGAGAGTAACAATAGTCAAGAGATTTTGAAGTACGACTACTACAGACAATGTGTTGATAGAACTTTGGCAGCGTTTTCCTCAGATTTGCTTTGTTAAAGTTCCCAGCTGAAATAAATGCAGCCTCGGGATATGCTGCACATCACAAGCTCATGGGCTCTCATGAAGTGTTTGACTTGATTTTTTAACACATTTGAACTGATGTCAGAGTGATTGAAGGGACAATATAGTGCTGAGTACCAGGCAGTTAGCAAGTTTGGTAGACTACAAATGACCATCAGTAGCATCAGAGTGCAGTTTTGGAGAAGCCTAATTACCGTGACTAAGCGGTCACGTGGAATTTGACTGCGTTCATGACTCGTGACCGCCAGTGTGGCAGTAATACAGTCACCGCAACAGCCCTAGGTGTTCATAATGTTTGGTATTTACCGTGTATACAGTTGAAGTCGGACGTTTACATACACTTAGGTTGGAGTCATTAAAACTCGTTTTTCAATCACTCCACAAATTTCTTGTTAACAAACTACAGTTTTGGCAAGTCGGTCAGGACATCTACTTTGTGCATGACACACGTAATTTTCCCAATAATTGTTTACAGACAGATTATTTCACTTATAATTCACTGTATCACAATTCCAGTGGGTCAGAAGTACACCAAGTTGACTGTGCCTTTAAACAGCTTGGAAAATTCCAGAAAATGATGTCATGGTTTTAGAAGCTTCTGTTAGGCTAATTGACATAATTTGAGTCAATTGGAGGTGTACCTGTGGATGTATTTCAAGACCTACCTTCAAACTCAGTGCCTCTTTGCTTGACATCAAGGGAATTCATTAATTAGTACCTGCAAAACACCAGTCTCAACGTCAACAGTGAAGATGCGACTCCGGGATGCTGGCCTTCTAGGCAGAGTCCATTGTCTGTGTTATTTTGCACATCTTAATCTTTTATTTTTATTGGCCAGTCTGAGATATGGCTTTTTCTTTGCAACTCTGCCTAGAAGGCCAGCATCCCGGAGCCACCTCTTCACTGTTGACGTTGAGACTGGTGTTTTGCGGGTACTATTTAATGAAGCTGCCAGTTGTGGACTTGTGAGGCGTCTGTTCTCAAACTAGACACTCTAATGTACTTGTCCTCTTGCTCAGTTGGGCACCGGAGCCTCCCACTCCTCGTTCTATTCTGGTTAGAGCCAGTTTGTGCTGTTCTGTGAAGGGAGTAGTACACAGCGTTGTATGAGATCTTCAGTTTCTTGGCAATTTCTCACATAGAATAGCCTTCATTTCTCAGAACAAGAATAGACTGACGAGTTTCAGAAGAAAGTTCTTTGTTTCTGGCCATTTTGAGCCTGTAATCGAACCAACAAATGCTGATGCTCCAGATACTCAACTAGTCTAAAGAAGGCCAGTTTTATTGATTCTTTAATCTGCACAATAGTTTTCAGCTGTGCTAACATAATTACAAAATGAATTTTCTAATGATCAATTGGCCTTTTAAAATGATAAACTTGGATTAGCTAACACAGCGTGCCATTGGAACACAGAAGTGATGGTTGCTGATAATGGTCCTCTGTACACCTACGTAGATATTTCATAAAAAATATGCCGTTTCCAGCTACAATAGTCATTTACAACATTAACAATGTCTACACGGTATTTCTGATCAATTGGATGTTATTTTAAATGGAAAAGAAATGTGCTTTTCTTTCAAAAACAAAGACATTTCTAAGTGACCCCAAACTTTTGAACGGTAGTATATATAGATAGTATAATTTAAAATGTCCATACAAGTGTGGTTAATTTGTCTACATTTTACTGTTTAAAATTATATTGTTCAAAACAAGCTGCAGTTAACTACTGCTCTGCCATCAGCAGCTCCGGGCATTTGGCTGGCCGCCCAAGCTTGGATTCCATTGCCAGCTATTTGGGGCGACTACAGCACTGATATTGCAGGATTTCATCACATGATTTTCACAGCACAAAGTAAATGGACTGTCCTGGGGCGTTGAAATGAATGCACAGGTCTTCTGGGTCTGCTCGATCAGGTACTGAACAGATGGCGCTAAAGAGTAAATTACAATAATCATGACAGTCATTGGTTGCCTGAGACCTGAACCAGACAGTCACACTCATCAACAATCAAAGGACAGAGGGATACACCAGTTAAAACATTTGTTGCAGATCTGGTATTTTCAACAACAAAAAAACATGGCTTTGTGCCCAATTTTGAACACTGCAATTAGATGCTAGCTATTGGACACAAGCTACCGGCAAACTAGCATACCTGTAGCTAGCTTGCTAGCTTGCCTGCCAATCAAGTCTTACTAAGGTTACTGGCGAGCTCATCATGCTTGTGACATTATGCTAGCTAGCTATCCCCAGTTAGATAATTTGTTTCACTTGTCGCTTGTGTGATTATTGCATTTTCCCTGTGCTTGTGTCACCAATGCACTCGGGAGCTGGCTGCGTGCTCTTCGTTCTCAAAATATAACTTTTGGTCATCAAAACAGTGGCAGCATGTGCGACAGTGGTGATTTTATTTTAATATGCAAAAGTGAAATTGGTCTATCTATGCTGTCATTCAAATGCACAGATCGCTTTATACATTGTCTCAAGGAAACAACCGTTCTGTGTGTGGGCCTGGTTGAGTGTGAGACTGTGTTTGTGTCTCTCTGTATCTGTGTCAGAAAACTACAACGAGGATAAAAAAAATGTTAGGTTTTGGATATAAAATACTTCAATACAGAAGAAAGGAAGAGGAGGAGAGGAGATGGAAAGAAAAAGGGGGAAATCACAGGGGACGGAACACTATGAACACAGAGATCTAATTAGCAAAGCGTCTTCTTGCGTCCTTCTTTCCTCGTCTAACATTTCAATAGCACTTAGTACAAGTACAAGCATCAAGGATACAGAGAGAAAGTGGAGGTTTTCAGACAACTAATATTAGCTTCAATTCATGCAGCAGAAATTGAAACCTTTCCGAGTTTTGAGTGATTACTTTATGGAGGAATATGACTAACTATCAGCTAGCAAATCAAACAGCCACACAAACAGCTGATGCCATTAATTAGTTATAGCTAGTCTATATGCAGGGACTCGGCCCTCTGTGTTTGATGACGTCATTATGCTGGGTCTATCTTTAATCCACTGAAGTACTCGTATATATCAGACCTCGTAGAAAGAACAGAGCTCTTATTAAGCAGGGATCCTTAATGGTGAAACAGCCACGTCCGTTTGTGATATTACAACAACAAAGAAGTAATTGCAAAAAACGAACACTGTTTTTTTTCCTCTGACATCATTATACGTGCAGTAGAACAGCAGCATGTGTACTGCCAAAAAACTATTCCCACGATGCACAAAGCTCCCCAGCTCTGCTTCGTCAACAAAGCCAGAAGAATAGCATAAGACCAGGGCAATCAGTCTGTACTCTCTCCTCCAGCAGGAAAACCTCTGTTTATGTGGTCTTTCCGGTGGCCATGCCCGCAAGCATGTACGCACAGACGCAGACACATACATTACCTCCAGTAGGAAGGGTTCTGTCTCTGTAGTTTTGCCCGTGGCGACACACTGGAAGGTGGCATTCTGCCCTGCATTGACCTCCACATCCCCCAGCCGAGAGAAGTGGGGAACCTTGTCTGTATAGAGAAATAAAGAGAGTAAGAGAGATCCTCTGTGATACTGATGCACTGACAGATCATTACTATCATATTAATACACACTCATGCACACATTAGGAACACAGTCAACACACACAGAGGACGAGGTCATCAGTGCAGCACAGCTCTCCAAGCTTTGCCTGTGGGCTGTGACTTCACGAAGACACTGGCTGCTCGACCAAACTTAGTTTCCCCTCTCAGAGTTCTGCACTATGTGAGAAGACTTTCCCTCTCTGTGCACAGACATCAGTGCCTGCAGTACAACTGTAGGCATTGCTCTTATGGAAGTACGCGTACAGTACACTTATAAGAACAGCTATAAAAAAAAAAAAAATGACAGATGAACATCACTTTAGCGTTATTCTGTGTTCTGTCCCCTCCTAACAGTTCAGTTTCACACTTTGGCAACATTTCTCCCCTAGTAAAGACTGAAGGAAAATGTACACTGAAAAACATCATACAAAAGAAATTCCAATAAAAACTCAATGTAGAGACTGTGGTGGTACTCCTGTTGTCTCCATAGCCTAGCTCTTCTACCGCCTCACTGTACCAAAGAGCTAGCTAGCTGTAATAACACCTTGTATTGTGTGCTTTGTGTTGCATAGAAATAGAATAAGCTGGTTAGAACACACTAGTCAAGTAAAGAACTTGTAGATAATTGTGTTTTACAGTATCTGAAATCACAGAGATTTAACTTGATGGATTTACGGTGGCAAGAAAAAGTATGTGAACCCTTTGAAAATACCTGAATTTCTGCCTAAATTGGTCATACAATTTGATCTGACGTTCATCTAGGTCACAACAATAGACAAAGACAGTCTGCTTAAACTAATAACACACAAACAAGTCTACGTTTTCATGTCTTTATTGAACACACCGTGTAAAAATTCACAGTGCAGGTGGGAAAAGTATGTGAACCCTTGGATGTAATAACTGGTTGACCCTCCTTTGGCAGCAATAACCTCAACCAAACATTTTCTGTAGTTGCGAACCAGACCTGCACAACGGTTAGGAGGAATTTTGGACCATCCCTCTTTACAAAACTGTTTCAGTTCAGCAATATTCTAGGGATGTCTGGTGTGAACTGCTCTCGAGGTCATGCCACAGCATCTCGATCGGGTTGAGCTCAGGACTCTGACTGGGCCACTCCAGAAGGCGTAGTTCCTTCTGTTGAAGCCGTATTTCCTTCTTTTGAAGCCATTCTTGATTTACTTCTGTGTTTTGGGTCGTTGTCCTGTTGCATCACCCAACTTATTTTGAGCTTCAATTGGCGGACAGATAGCCTAACATTCTCTTACAAAATGTATTGATAAACTTGGGAATTCATTTTTCCGTCGATGATAGCAAGTTGTCCAGGCCCTGAGGCAGCAAAGCAACCCAAACCACGATGCTCTCTCCACCATACTTTACAGTTGGGATGAGGTTTTGATGTTGGTGTGCTGTGCCTTTTCTTCTCCACACATAGTGTTGCGTGTTCCTACCAAACAACTCAACTGTAGTTCCATCTGTCCACAGAATATTTTGCCAGTAGCGCTGTTGAACATCCAGGTGCACATTTGAAAACTTAAAATGTGCAGCAATGGTTTTTTTTGGACAGCATTGGCTTCTTCCGTGGTGTCCTCCATGAACACTATTCTTGTTTAGTGTTTTACGTATCAAAGACACGTCACCAGAGATGTTAGCATGTTCCAGAGATTTCTGTAAGTCTTTAGCTGACACTAGGATTCTTCTTAATCTCACTGAGCATTCTGCACTATGCTCTTGCAGTCATCTTTGCAGGACGGCCACTCCCTGGGAGAGTAGCAACAGTGCTGAACTTTCTCCATTTACAGACAATTTGTCTTATCATGGACTGATGAACATCAAGGCTTTTAGAGACACTTTTGTAACCCTTTCCAGCTTTAGGCAAGTAAACAATTCCTAATCCTAGGTGTTCTGAGATATCTTTTGTTCGAGGCATGGTTCACATCAGGCAATGCTTCTTGTGAATAGCAAACTCAAATTTTGTTAGTGTTTTTTATAGGGCAAGGCAGCTCTAACCAACATCTCCAATCTCATCTCATTGATTGGACTCCAGGTTAGCTGACTCTTGACTCCAATTAGCTTTTGGAAAAGTCATTAGTCTAGGGGTTCACATACTTTTCCCAACCTATACTGTGAATGTTTAAATGATGTGTTCAATATAGACAAGAAAAATACAATAATTTGTGTGTTATTAGTTTAAGCACACTATGTCTGTCTATTGTTGTGACTTAGATGAAGGTCAGATCAAATTTGATGACCAATTTATGCAGAAATCCAGGTAAATGTAAAGGGTTCATATACTTTTTCTTGCCATGCACTTGTCAAACTGGAGTTCTTCTAAGATCCTCAAAGATCCTCTAAGAACCTTAGGGTTCTTGGCAATGAAAAACAGCCCCAAAATGTTCTTCAAAAAACTTGAGCAGGTGGGGTTCATCGATGGAACCCCCATTGTTGCTGGAATTCTTCGTGGGAACTTCGCAATTGCAACTGAAAACGCTCGTGCCAAGTTTAAATGCGACAACAGTTAAAAATGTAAGTTGGGTTGATTTTCGGCTCTGAATGTGTATCAAAATAATTTATAAAATAATATAAAATACTAATGAATAATGAAGACAATAATGGTCTTCTGTGAATAGCTTCCATAACGTTACTATAGCTTTAGTTCAGAAGAATTAATGTAAATATTAGAAAGCTGGGTTTGACCGTTGGCGTTGTATGAGCTACAGTACAGTAACATCAGCTAGCTAGCTAACGTTCTATCTACGCAGAACTAGGTTTGTATTATTTTCTGAACTATATTCTGCCCCATATATTGTATATAGTTTCCATAAAGCCAACATGACTTAGTTTCCAATCTGGAGCAGTTCTCACTTGTGTGAGAATGAACTAGCTAACGTTAGCTTCGTTGACGTTAGCTAGCTAACTAACTAACCAACTAACCAATTAACTAACTAAGGACGGGGACCTGTCCAGAAGAGATGTTACAACAATCTGAATCGTCAATGGGGTGCTTCCTCTTTATATAGCCTGCTACAGCATGCAATACTATTATGAATACTATTATGAATACTATCATGCCCTTCAGAATCCAAGCACAGTATTGCCACGCAGCAAAATGTTGCGTATAATCTTTCAAGTCAGCCTGATAAAATATTGAACAATGTGGGTACAAAGATAGCTTGAAATGTGATATTAGGCCTGTATGGCAGTACTATATTGGCTCGTGCTTTCTCCAATATATTCTTCTATTTTGCATTCATTTGTATGTCGATGTCATTTATCTTTCAATATTTATTTAATATATATATATTTTTTTTTTACATGCTTGTAAGACTATTCTTTGACACATTTTCTCTTCCTTTGAAATTCTTATAGGACAGAACATGGACACAATGGAATTGGGATCAAGAAGAAGGTACAGATATGTTGTAGGACAGCTGCATTTGAAGTGTACATTTAACCTACATAGCAGTCCATACAACTGAAATGTATTAGCATACAAAAGTGTGAAAATAATATTTTCAGATCTCCTCAGAAATGAATGAAGTCTATGGAATGGATATAGACAAAAAGATAATTCAAGGACTATCAGCGGTAAAGAGACGAGGCAGGGGTGAGGACATCATCCTGCTATTTCCACAGTCCCTGAAGGACAATACAGAAGAGGTATTTGCTCTTATTCCTTCCCTTTCTCTAATGTATAAAGCTACAGTTGAACATGTGTTATGTTCTTTGTTAATTGTGCATGTATTAATCTTTTCTTACTTTTCCCCACTCCTTTATTGCACATCAGCGGAAATCCATTTCAACATGAAATCACGCTGGCCTTTGATGGGGAGAACATCCACGGCCTAGAGGACGTCCTCATGGGACTTGGGGCTCTGCTAGGGCTGTATTTTTTATTTTCAGTTAAATTTACCAAAAATGTCAGAAAAACACTTATGTTCTTAAGTTGCTGTGTTCTGGGGATAAGAGAAGTTGGGGTGGTCATAAAGATAGCAAACTTCCTAACCTAACTAAGTGGTTGTTGGGCACACACACACTAAAGCAAAACAATCTGTATTTAGCATCAAGTCTACAATATTGTTAGTTTACCTATGATTCATTTTTAATGTATGTTGTTGTTATTGTACATCATTATTTTATTTTAAAAAATGTAATGTAATGAAAAGCACTATACAAAGTAAATGTATAATTTGTTATGGTCTGACATGTCTGCAGAAATCTTGCAATTTTGTAATGTGTTTTGTTTGGTAAATTGTTTTGTAAATATGAATTTACATTTGTGGTGCCACTAAATAAACAATGAATTATTTAAATCAATATTGTTAATATTGTTATTATTATAAAAATATTTGTTTATAATGGAGGGAGGGAGGTAAAAAAAATTTACCCCAAAAGGTTCTTTGAGGAACCATTCGGGTTCCCCCACAGTTTAAATTTGAAGAACCCCTAAAGGATACTCTAGGAGCCTTTACTTTTTAGAGTGCACTGTAACTAACCTGTACGAGGCCATATCAAACTTCTTTGAAAGGCTACAATGATCTCAGTGGGTTCTGCCACAGCTATACAATGGGGGAAAACTCCATAGTGGTCCTATCTGTCATCCTTCTATAAAAGCTGGCTATTACATACCTGCAGTCTGCTCTGCTTTAGCCTTAACCCTTCCCTTATGTTGTGGGACAAGTTATTCATCACAAAAATAATATTGAACATGTTTTTTTCACCATGACCCTTCATCTAGTCCTCAAGGTAGGAGTAATAACCTTGAAAATGTCATTTAAAAAAGACTCTGTACTTGACCTGCAATTTGACCTAGACCTTTGTTCTAGAGACAATGGTCTTCTGTGCAGTAAAGGTATAACTATGACTATCACAAGGGATGTAAGTATGTTTTCCCTGTGATGTTCAGAGGCCGAGAGACAGTGATCTGGAGGTTGGCTATAAATGAGCTAAAAATGTAATGTCATAAAATGTGATAATTTGATTGATTTATTACTCCTGCATCAAACATTTGACTTTACATTTTTATCAGTTGGGTCTATCAACTCAGCAAAAACAGCATAATAGGACAGCATAATAGGACAAATAGGACATCCTCAGCTACTGGAAATACATTGTGGGAGGTTAGAATAATTATATTTATGATTTTGCTGTACTTACTGTAATGGGTCAAATTTACACAGAACATCCGTGTATAGCGTTTTGGAATGTAAGGGAAGGGTTCAGGTACTTGGGTTATTGCCTACTTGAGATGTTAGATTCAACTTAGTGAAAAGCGTGTTAAATCTTTTTATACTATTCTGTCTGGCTAATGCATTACAGTTACGAAATCATTTAAGTACACCCATAATATTTTTCAAAATGTTTCCAGTGATTTACCTTGAGCTGATGCTAGGTCTATACTACGGCAACAATGGTATTCTCTGGTGAGCTTGTAAGTACAGTAGGAACTCAAGAGGAAAAGGCTGTCAGGCTGAAACACTAGTAGCACAGAAACAAAAAGTGGTACTCTTTCAGTGGGGAATGACTTTCAAATAGCAGACTGTATTATGACGGTCATTTCCTGAACAAAAAAGAGAGAGCGAGAGACAAGATGGGAAAGAGGAGGAGAGGAAGAGAGAGACACTCCTCTGTACACATGACACTCCTATCATGAGTCTCCATGGAAACGGAGACTCTTTTTTTCTCTTTGGCTCCAATAAGCGCAGGGAGGGACGAGCTGCAGCTGAATTGATTTCTGCACGTAGTTGGTAGTCTTTCAGCAAACACACACACAATCCCAGCCTTGGCACTAATGTTTAATGGAGAATCCATATAGTTTCATGGGCATATGTTAAACCTTTAAAACACACCAAGGAGTAAGAACGGTAAGTAAGGTTTCACACCACATAATGGCCCCTATCTGTTTAGTAGGTTATTATGCAGGTAAGTCACATTCTTATATCCAAAGGAAAACTTCAATTTGACAGCGATTTCATTTGACCGTAACACGTGTTTGGAATAATGAGGGTGACTCTGGAGAAAATAACAGAAATGTCAAGCGTGTTGTAATGTGAATATAAGAGAGACTCGATTTGTATCTCCTGCGGGCCAAACAAGTTATTTCCGCTGCCTTAGGGGGCATCGTGCCAGCTTGGAGTGCGTGTGTGTTTAAGAGGTTCCGTGGAGGGCCAGGCAACCGCAGCATCTGCTAATGAGATTGTTGATTATTTAATAGGGACGGCGGGGGCCAGGGAGGTGCCATCTGCATCAGGGCCAAGAGACATACCCATCATACACACACATTATTCACACACAGAGGGCCCTGGCAACCACTCCAAATCAGCAAGGGGTCAAAAATCATATGGAAATGCGAACTTTCAGGTGACAGAGGCTAAGTGTTAAAAGTTTAAGATGAGCTGAGCTTATCTCTGGTTGTTTTGAAGAGGGTCAGAGAGAGAGAGTGAGAGAAAGAGAACTGGCTGTTTTTTGTTGTTGTTTGTTTTAAGTAGTTTTTTTTGTTTTTTTACAGGCAGTAAAAGCTGTCTGAATTTCATGAGCTCATAAACGCCCTCCATTATCATACATTAACATTTCCTCCTGGCCTGCAGTTTCTGCTTTTCACTGAGGATTATCCCTGTACAGAGAGCCAAGACAGGGGCCATCTTGGCTCGAGACCAACCGCTAGCGTTCATTACAGATCTGGCTGGCTTAATGTTCCCCAAAGTCTACAGGGGTCAGTGGTTGTCAGTGGAAACTCACATGGCCTCAGCAACACTCCTATACACTCTGTCACACATTGTCAGCCCAGCTGAGGGCTCTCTGTCTGTATGTCTGCATACCAAATTGCATCCTACAGTGGTTCTTCCTTTAAAAGTTGCGTCGTACTGCAGCACAGCTTGCGGGCTGCCGCAGAATTCTATGGCACATTATTTAAGTGTCAGCCATTGTTGCCATTAATGCTAGTTAGCACTAGTTTGACCACCAGAGGGCATATTTGAAAAGCATTTGACTGTTTTTAATATTGGCTGTACTAGATAATTGAAAACCTTTTTTTGTAAAAACATAGTATATGGGATTGATTTTAAGAAATGTAGCTTAATTAATTTGATTAATATTATGGTGATTCTATTCCAAGAAAAACCTCAGGGTTTCCGTTAGTAAAATATGGCTCTGTGCAATGTGACCGGTCAAGTGACTGCAAGTGAGAGCAAAATAATCCTAACATTTCCACACCCTAATTGTAGTCTAACCAATACCCAAACAGTGAAAATAAAAATCTCATTGATTTATCAAGACCAGTCCCCATGCTTGTCTCAGAGCAGCGTGAACCGGTGTTGAAATAGTTGACCACATGCGGGTAGGCTATTGCTTCAAATCCTATTATAACAATTGGAGGACTTTGGGTGTTCCAGTAAGCAACAATTTGTTGCCTTCATTAGCCTACTTTATTCCAATATTTCTGTCATTCAGTGATATTTCTTCACATAGTAATTCATTATGGATCCATCCAGATAATGGTTAGAAAACAATGCATTTGGTGGACTCGGTAGTTCAAGAAGAGTTATATTTACCAAATAGACTAAAGTAAAAAATAATAATAAAAAGTCACACAATAAGAATAACGAGGCTATTTGCAGGGGGTACCGGTATTGAGTCAGTGCGCAGGGGTACAGGTTAGGTGAGGTAATTTTACATGTAGATAGGGGTGAAGTGACCACGCATAGATAATAAACAACGAGTAGCAGCAGTGTACAAAAGGGAGGGGGGAGGGGGTCAACATAAATAGTCCGGTGGCAATTTTAAAAATTGTTCAGCAGTCTAATGGCTTGGAGGTAGAAGCTGTTGAGGAGACTTTTGGTCCTAGTCTTGGCGCTCTTGTCCCGCTTGCCGTGTGGTAGCAGAGAAAACAGTCTATAACTTCGGTGACTGGAGTCTCTGACAATTTTATGGGCTTTCCTATGACACGCCTATTATATAGATCCTGGACGACAGGGAAGTTTGGCCCCACCCTCTGTAGCGCCTTACGATCATATGCCGAGCAGTTGCCATTCCCGCTCCACTACAGCCCCCTCGATGTTAATGGGGGCCTGTTAGGCCCGCCTTTTCCTGTAGTCCACGATCTGCTCCTTTGTCTTGCTCACATTTAGGGAGAGGTTGTTGTCCTGGCACCATACAGCCAGTTCTCTGACCTCCTCCCTATAGGCCATCTCATCGTTGTCGGTGATCAGCCCTAGCAATGACACAATGCCACCATCTACCACTAATGGTCGCGGCAAAAGTTTGTAACTTTTAAAGCATGAACCACTTTATATAGTGTATTACTTTTGACCAGGGAACATAGGGCTCTGGTCAATAGTAAGGCAATTTGTAGGGAATAGGGGGTCATTTGGGATACAGTTCTTGACCTGAGCCTGCTCTCCTGTAGAGGTAATAGTTATGGGAACAGCAGGTGAGTGTCTGAGGAGAATAATGGCCAGGTAGCCCGTAGAAGCATATGTATGTTTGCAGGGAGGGGCTGCACTGAAGGAGGGAGGTTTTACTGGGGAAATATCCCAAAGGAACACCATGGTGTGTCAGACTGCTGTGAGTGCTGCTGTGGGAGAGACAGAGGGTCCGCTATAAAGGCATTTAGTCAGTTTTATAGAAGGAAGGGGGTTGTGGGGGTGTTTGCACTGAGGGGTGGGGGGTTACACTAAGGGGGGGGGGGGGGGGGGGGGTTTAGCTAAAATGGGGAAATCTCTCAGAGTGTCACCATGTGTCATTATGGTCCAGCTAGAGACCTCAGACTACTGCTGCTCTCGTCACGCCTTTGTGAAGAGGAAGAAAAACAACATGCGACGAGAGGCCCTTCACCTGCTGCCCGCTCTTGTCTTGGAACAGTGTGTGTGTGTGTGTGTGTGTGTGTGTGTGTGTGTGTGTGTGTGTGTGTGTGTGTGTGTGTGTGTGTGTGTGTGTTTCCAGGATCAGTATATTAGCTCTGGGAGAGTGGGCTCGTCTTGGTGACGGGGAGAGCGGAGCGACTAGCCGAGCCGTCAGGAAGATAAAGGTCACCAGCTCGCTGTCTGGTCGACCGGGACAAAAGGAGCGGCGCTGTGCAGCCATGAACCATGGGAAATCAGACAGGTGTCCACATGCCAAAAGACTCTCAGAACCGTCTCTGGCTTTGAGAACAGTGCCTTCGCCACCGCTGATTACTGTACAGGCCTTTGTCTGTCCGTCTGTCCGTCCACCCACGTACGCATCACAGTCCTGAGACTTGGTCTGTCCAACTCCTAGCGCCCAGACACATATTATCCCATTTCTTTGTAAAAGGTCACTGCCTCTGTTCTGAAGTACATTGGTACATTAGTACTTTGGTGTCTTGGTGCATTGATGCGGTGCGTAGTTGATAGATTGGTATAGTGGTGCGCTGGGTTTGGTATGTTGGTGTGTTGGGGCGGTGTTCTCTGGGCTGATGTACATTGGGACGTTGGTGCTGTAGTGTGGTGGGTAGCTACTTACAGCAGGGGTAGTTGAGCAGCAGGATGTCGTCAATGGCAATGTAGCCTCGCCGTTCTGCCGAGACAGATGCTTCAAACACCACCTGAGGACAGACAACAGAGAGATGAGAGGAGAACGGCACAGACAATTGAGAGATGATGAGGAGGGAAGAAAGTTACGCAACACAGAAAGAGAAAGGACTGGAGGCAGAGAGAGTGAAGTCCTAATCAAACAGCTTGTCTTTGAATCCACGGAGGCCTGTCTGGTGGCAAATCCCACTACTCAAACATCCATAGTTTAGCATAGCCTCGTTTCACACAGTCATCTCTCCCTCTCTCCCTCCCCTCTTCCCTCTCTCCCTCCCCTCTTTCAAACAGCCAGCTTTCTCTCTCTCTTCATCAGAGAACACACACAGAACATGGGACCCACAGGAGTCATTGAGCGCTGCCCAAATCTCTACTCACTCATCTAAATGAATCCAGCGTCATGCAGAGAAACCAAAGTGAATCGCAGATCCCTCCCACAGGGAACCAAAGGGAATCTGGACAACTGAAAAATCATTACTGCCACAATAACCCATATCGTTTACTGAGGGACAGTTTACTATTTTACCGCAGAGGCACAATGAATACATAAACACTGCAGTCCATGCAGATGGGGTTTACTGCATTCATAGATTCCAGACTTCAAATAGCACTTCACTTTCAAGTCATTTAGCCGGGCTTGATTGAGCTTTCCTGTCACATTGGACCCAATGGAAAAGTCACTGACAGCCACACAGTGTAAAGCTCTGCAAATGATCCTAAAAGCTCACCACAGACAATAATATGTGTTAGCTATGACTGAAACCAGCAGAGTATGAAAGGTCAGATTCCAATATCACGCACTCCAACGAGTCTGGGGGCATCCCAAATGGCACCCTATTCCTTATATAGCAGCCCCAGTGTGTCTCTGTGTTGACCAACACATCAGGCTCTAAGTGCCTGTTCTGGACCGACAGCACCACACAAGGCCTCCTCAGATGGACACAGGCCACGCTTCCCTGTCTGCTAATTTATTAGTATTCTTCATTCTTATGCGTGGGCGCTTAGAGAAGTCAGGACGATTACCTTCTCCATTCATCAGGCACTGACACACCCCGACGAGCACGCACTGGGGCTGACCCCATAGGCTGTTGGTCAACCGAGATTTCTTTAGTCGAGCAGTAGCAAAAATTGTTCAATGTTTTAAAAATCGTGGTGTACAAGACAGCTGTCTGATTCACGACTCTGAGTGGACTGATCCATTGTGGAGGCAGTGGGGATGGCACAGTCCTGCAGTCTAAGACATGTGCTACTGAAATTGTTTATGGATATATTATGTAAGAACAATGGTGCAACACTAATAAAACTAATATTTTATAACAAATGCACTTTCTCCCGCGTTGGATAGTCGTTGCTGTGTGCAGCTCTGAAACACAATGTGCTGTTGAATCGCCGCCTTTTCCTGACCATGTTGCTAGAGTTAAGAGAGGAGAAAACAGCCCTTGACTTATTGTCTAAGAAAAGTGAGGAGAGAGGAAACCCCAACTTAATTAGGTCTATAATCAATAGCCTAACTGTTAAATGTGCCTGTCTTTATAAATCATCATTATATCTACAGAAACAAGACCGATCTTGCTTCTGTTGCCTGTTTGAGTGTTTGTTTAATAGCCTACTGATTCCGTGACCACCAAGCCTCACGCAACAATTTCACAAATGGGTCTGTTTTTAATATTTGCTATGCTGTAATAAAGGCTTTACACAGTTTTTCATTTCACCAGCGCCTCTGCTATTATTTACCATTTATTTAGTGTTGTTTGCACTGTTCCAAATTGTCAGAAAAATTCCCTACTTTTTCCTTGAGCAAATTCTTATTGTTATTACTATTATGATCATCATTATAATAATATAATAATATGATATATATATAATAATAATAAGTAATGTCATTATCATTAGTAGGCTTAATATAACAGCTTTGTTTAACCACCATTGAGCTGTAGGCCTAAGAGCACATCCTGTTAGGTCTTAATACCACAACTTACTGAGGCCTGTATTTCAATAGTAGACAGGTCACTTTACCAATAAATAATTTTTGCATTCATGTCATCACACAGCATACGAGTCATTCATGACGTGAAATGCATTCAAGCGTTTTAGTTTTAAAATAAAATAGCAAAGTGACCATTGAATAATTAGCGTAAACAATAAATAGACCTAAACCGTTCCATTTTGGAAATTGCATTCACAAATGAATGTAACTGTTTTTACATCTTTGCTGTAATAACTTTTTGGTCAACCAATATTTTTTGGGGACGGGGACAGCCCTAACACACACACCTCCATACACCCGGCCATCCATTCACTTGCTCAGCACTGCACAGAGCCTTGACCCTACTTGACTATCAGTATCAGACCCTGCTCAGAGAGGGAGAAGGGGGATAGATAGGGAGCGAGAGAGGGGGAAAGAGAGAAATGGAAAGAGAGTGACAGAGGGGCAGAGACAGAGAGAAATAAAAAGAGACAGAGACGGAGACGGAGACGGAGGGAGGGAGGAAAATGCAAGGAGAGATGGTGTAGTAGGCTAAGCTACATTGACATTGGCAGTCACGATAGGCCTGATAGCATTATAAATATTCGATAGAAAAGTTCACCCACATCTCTACTACCCACACCTGCAACACCCTCATCTCCAATACCCACAGAGGCAAAGAAAGGAAACATCTATATATCACTGCACACAAAGTAAAGGTGGATTTGTTCAAAGGAACAGCATCGTCATCGGTTCTAGGTTGTGACAGTCTTCCTGCTTTGTTTACCTATTTCCTCTTGTTGCAACCACGCAGAGCTACAAAGAGAACGGGGAAAGGAGCAAGGTAGATATAACACTATCAAAAAACAACAGTGATGTGAGAATCAAGGCCAGGCTTGTTGAAACTAGTGAGGTGTTGCTGTGCTGTGTCTGCTGCTGTCTGTCTCTCAGGCTATAGAGCTGTTTCATCATCCAAGCAGAGAGAGATGGGAGAAATAATACCAGACACCAAACTCTAAATACGGATCACAAAAACACTGCCTTCAGATACCGGGAGGAGGGATGAGGCAGGACGAGGGGAAGGAAGGAGAGGGATAAAAGGAAAAAAAGGAAAATTCACTCATACATTTTAACATGAGCTTCCCTCTCCCCCTAGCTGCTACAGCTCCAGTTCAGTTCACCTCATAAAACCCAATGGTGCAGAATTACACACTTCTCTATGCTGAATCCCTGCTCTGTTCCCTTCCCCGTCCTCGAAGGGAATACATACAATCAGCTGGCTGACTGGCTGGCTCACTGGTAGGCTGGCTGGTTTGTTGGCTGGCTGGCTGGTTTGTTGGCTGGCTGGCTGGCTGGCTGGCTGGCGATAAAGGATTGCAATAAAGAGGATTTGTTGGGTAATTAATATTTCTGGATTCTAGTTTTCATTTTCATCGCTGTGGGAGTTATTTATGCACGTGTTCTTATGATAAAGCTTGCAATTTGTACACGGACAGACTCCATCGATCCACACAAGTGGTTTAATTAATTCAACAGCTTCAGAAACCGTTGGAGAAACAGGAACATGTTGCACAGTTATTGCCAGAATGTTCTATTGATGGATTTGTTTTGGTTAATAAAGTGGAATGAGGGTAGAATGGTATTGACTGGTATTGACATTGTGGCAGTAAAACA
This sequence comes from Salvelinus fontinalis, assembly GCF_029448725.1. Classification (NCBI taxonomy): domain Eukaryota; kingdom Metazoa; phylum Chordata; class Actinopteri; order Salmoniformes; family Salmonidae; genus Salvelinus; species Salvelinus fontinalis. Next base: position 29,443,391 of record NC_074696.1, on the reverse strand, counting down.
CAGTAATTTATGACTTGAGATTCAGTGGACCTCGTTCAGCTAGTAGGCTGAGGAAATGGACACACACAACTACAGTGCCTTCAGAAAGTATTCAAAGTTGTATTGAATTTGTTTCAAACATAACACTTTGTATTCAGGACAAAAAGTGAATTGCTTTGCCACATTTTTCCAGTATTACTTTAGTGCCTTGTTGCAAACAGGATGCATGTTTTAAAACATTTTTATTCTTCACAGGCTTCCTTCTTTTCACTCTGTCAATTAACTTAGTATTGTGGAGTAACTACAATGTTGTTGATCCATCCTCAGTTTTCTCCTATCATAGCAACTCTAACTGTTTTAAAGTCACCATTGGCCTCATGGTGAAATCCCTGAGCGGATTCCTTCCTCTCTGGCAACTGAGTTAGCGGGACACCTGTCGACAACTTCCGGTGAAATTGGAGGGCGCGCAATTGAAATAAATAATTATACAAATTATGGATATTAAACATTTAGGTACATACAAGTGTCTTATATCGGTTAAAAGCTTAATTTGTTGGTCATCTAACTGCATTGTTGTAACGTTGTTCCTCTTCCTCTTCATCCGAAGAGGAGGAGCAGGGATTGAACCAAAATGCAGCGTTGTGATATGACATGATATTTATTAAAAGGAACAGACGAAGACGGAAAAACTCTTGAACAACAATACAAAACAACAAACGACGTAGACTGACCTGAACGTAAGAACTTACATGAAACAAAGAACGCACGAACAAGAAAAACAGACTACACAAAAACCGAACGAACAAACAAACCGAAACCGAAACAGTCCCGTAACAGACACTGACACAGGAGACAACCACCCACAAACAAACAGTGTGAAAACACCTACCTTAATATGGCTCTCAATCAGAGGAAATGAAAACCACCTACCTCTAATTGAGAGCCATATCAGGTCACCCTATTAACCAACATAGAAACACATAACATAGACTACCCACCCAAACTCACGCCCTGACCGTCAAACACATACAAAATAACAGAAAACCAGTCAGGAACGTGACAATAGTCCGATTTACAATAGGCTTTACAGTGAAAGAATGCAATGCGATTGTTTGAGGATGGCGCCCCACATCGACATATTTTTCCACCGGCACAGGCTTCATAAAATCACAAATAACGATTAAATATTCACTTACTTATTGAAAATCTTCCTCTGATTTGCTACAACATGTATGGTTATTTTATTAGATAAAATCCTTCTTTATATTCCAAAAAGTCTGTTTAGTTGGCGCCAATGATTTGGGTAATCCACTCGTTCAACATGCAGAGAAAGGAATCCAAAAATCTACCGCTAAACTTCATTAAAACAAGTCAAAATACATTTATTTTTAATCCTCAGGTACCCTAAAATGTAATTAAACTATAATATTTCATACGGAAATAAGTATGTTTAATAGAAAAGCAAAATTACAGACTGGTTTCCAACTCCGACTCCCAGTATTAAAACTAAAAATTCTTTGTTGTTTGGGAAGAAACAAGCCTGAAACCTTGAACAAAGACTGTTGACATCTAGTGGAAGCCATAGGAATTGCAATCTGGGAGCTGGATTTGGATATGACCCTACACGTTCCACTGGAACAGCATTTGTAACGGTCGTCTTGTGGTGATTGAGCGGACCAAAGAGCAGCGTTGTTATACGACATGATGATATTTATTAAAGTAAAGACGAAACACGAAAATACTTCAACAAACTGCAAAAACAAATAAACGATGTAGACAGGCCTGAACTAGAGAACTTACATAAACACGAAGAACGCATGAACAGGTACACAAACGAACGAACAAACGAAACAGTCCCGTGTGGTGCACAGACACAAACACGGAAGACAACCACCCACAAACAAACAGTGTGAACAGCCTACCTTTATATGGTTCTCAATCAGAGGAAACGTCAAACACCTGTCCCTGATTGAGAACCATATAAGGCTAATTACCACTGAACTAAACATAGAAACACAAAACATAGAATGCCCACCCCAACTCACGCCCTGACCAACTAAACACATACAAAAACAAGAGAAAACAGGTCAGGAACGTGACAGCATTCGCTCTCAAAAAAATAAATATTCTGGGTGGTTATTCTTTGGATCGTCACCTACCATATCTATTGTGTTATAGTCTCATACATTATTTTCACATTTCTACAAACTTAAAAGTGTTTCTATCCAATGGTACCAATTATATGCATATCCTGGCTTCTGGGTCTGAGTAACAGGCAGTTTTCATTGGGTACGTCAGTCAGGCATAAATTTAGAAAAAAGGACCCTAGCCCTAACAAGTTTTAATAACTTCACCATTCTCAAAGGGATATTCAATGTCTGTTTTTATACCCATCTACCAATAGGTGCCCTTCTTTGCGAGGCATTGGAAAACCTCCCTGGTCTTTGTGGTTGAATCTGTGTTTGAAATTCACTGCTCGACTGAAGGACCTTACCGATAATTGTATGTGTGGGGTACAGAGATGAGGTAGTCATTCATAAATCATGTTAAACACTACTATTGCACACAGAGTGAATCCAAGCAACTGATTATGTGACTTGTTAAGCACATTTTTACGCCTGAACTTATTTAGATGAAAGAAAGAGAGAAAATGCGAGAAAAAGAGTCCTCCTCCTTCCTCCTCCCGTTTTCTGGCTTGGTTCGGTCGTCTTCGGTACCTCGTCTCCTAAAATCCAGGCTGTTCTCTGAGCCTGCCCAGGACTGATAGCACCAAGAGCCATGAATAATCAGAATTCAACCAGAAAGACAAACACCCAATTGAGACTCTGCATGCAGAATTCTTCAAAAATAGGAATTGTGTACAACGCAAAACCCCAAACGATGCATGCAGAGCAGAATTAGGTCTATACCCGCAAGTATCAAAATCCAGAAAAGAGATGTTAAATTTTACAACCACCTAAAAGGAGGCGATGCCCACAAATTCCACCACAAAGCCTTCACCTACAGAGAGATGAACCTATAGAAGAGTCCCCTCAGCCAGCTGGTTCTGGGGCTCTGTTCACAAACACAAACAGACTTCACAGAACCCCAGGACAGAAACACATTCAGACCTATCCAAATTAAGAGAAAGCAAAAAGATAACTATTTTACACACTGGAAAGAATCAATCAGAAAACAGAACAAATTGGAATGCTATCTGGCCCTAAACAGAGAGTACACAGTAGCAGAATACCTGACCACTGTGACAGACACCAAATTAAGCAAAAATGCTTGACTAAGTACAGACTCAGTGAGCATAGCCTTGCTATTGAAAGAGGCCACCACAGCATATTTTCCAGGTCTGCTTGTGCCCACTGCCCACAAAATGAGTTGGAAACTGAGCTGCACTTCCTAATCTCCTGCCAAATGTATGACCACATTACAGACACATACTGTATTTCCCACAGACCACACAGACCCACAAAAACATTGAAAACAAATCAAACATTGTTAAACTCCCATATCTGTTAGGCAAAATACCACAGTGTGCAATCACAGCAGCAAAGTTTGTGACCCGTTGCCATGAGAAAAGGACAACCAGAGGAGCACAAACAACATTGTAAATACAACCTATATTTATCTGTTTCTTTTCAACTACTTGCACATTGTTATAACAGTGTACATAGCCAATAATAAAACATTTGAAATGTCTATTCTTTTAAAACTTTTGTGAGTTTAATGTTCACTAATGTTTCCCTTGTTTATTTCCCTTTTGTTTATTGTCTATTCCATTTGCTTTGGCAATGTAAACATGTTTCTCATGCCAATAAACTCCTTTCAATTAAATTGAGAGAGAGAGAGAGAGAGAGAGAGAGAGAGAGAGGCATAGAGAGAGGGAGAGACAGAGGCATAGAGAGAGAGGCAGAGAGAGAGAGAGAGAGCTGCTGAAGGAGGGGTAAATACAATGTTCCAGCTGTGCAGGGACAGGTGCTCTACTCCCTGCACCACAGAATATACCCTGCAACAAGTACACTAGCTAGGCTACAATCTGTGCCCTCTATACACACACTGTCAAGTACACTAGTGTGTAGACTCTGTGTGTAGACACTAGTGTGTAGACTCCTAGTATATACATACTTTCAAGTACAACACTCTCTAGGCTACAGCCTGTTCCATCTGAGCCCTGTATACACACACTGCTAAGATAAAGTACCAACTTCAGTTTCTCAGGCTTTCTAGCTGTGTTTACACTAGAGAGAGAGACAGAAGAGAGATAGCCCGCGAGAGACATGGGGAGAGGAGAGAGAGACAGAGTGAAACAGACAGAGTTAGTCAGAGAGATGTGGAGAGAGACAGACAGAGGGAAGAGAGCCCAAGAGAGAGGTGGGGAGAGGAGAGAGAGACAGAGAGACAGAGATACATGTGGAGAGAGAGAGAGACAGAGAGATTGTTAGGGAGATGTGGAGAGAGAGACAGAGACTGAGGAGAGACACATTTAAGTCTGAGGGCAGCTGTGATCACTCTCTGTCTTTATCTCTCTTTAGTCTTTAGTGCAACGTCTATTAACTTCGTTCCTAAGCAGGATTTCACAAAACGAGGAGAACGTCTTGAGAGCTTCATAGAATATTCAGATAGTGTTTGCAGCTACTTCTCCTATTAAACTCAATCACCTCAACTCTCCCTCTTTAAGATATCAAAAGACTGGGACTGTTCACCTGCCACTGATACCAAAGTAGCACGCTTCTAACCTACACGCTAGCCGACAAGACACATCTGAATAGTCTACTTTTACTTGAGGCAGAGACAATGAATGGTAATGGCACTTCACTGACTGCTCTGTTCTTTGTGATTGCTTTGGGGGGGGGGGCTATAGCTAGCTCCGTCTCTGATCAATCTCCAACTACAGAGCACGTAGTCCATCTTTCTCCTCCAGGCTGTCTCCTGCTGGCCCCTGGGGGTTTCTCAGGGAAACCTGATCTCCATCTCTCTCGCTCTCCCTCACCTATCTCTCTCTCGCTCCCTCTTTCTTTTAAAGCCCATGTGAAGCAGTCCCTTTCTCTCTTCTTCTCTCTCTGGTCTCTCTCTTCTCTCTTCTCTGTCTGTCTGTTCCTGGCTGTTGGTCAGGGTCCAGTGGGGCCGATCTGTTGGCTGGGACTGCTGGACATTGATCCTTATCTGGGGGATTGGATGAGTGGGCCCTCTGGGGCCTTCACTAGCACTTTGAGCTGTGACAGAGAGAGAAAGGGAGAGGAGGACAGAGAGAGAGGGGGAAAGAGTAGAAGATAGATCATGGCAGAGAAGGGGAAAGGAATAGGGGGGTGAAAAGGAGAGGGGGAAGGGGGGGGGGGACATGGGCGGCAGTGAGACTGCAGTGAGACAGCACATTCCGAGAGACGCATCTCTGCAGGGCAGGATTAAAACCCTGCACCGGTCATCCTCTCAGTCTTTTACCTGCTTCATTACTTGCAGCAGAACCTCTTACTGCTCTATGGGACCAACAAAGCAATCTGTCCCGTGTATGTCTGTGTACCTGGGGGGAAGACTTAAGACGTCACACCCACCCACACATCTTCATTTCCACTTATATAACACATAACACCCAGGCTGCTTCAGCGTACACACACATTATCAGGGTGGTAAATTATACCGGTAATGCATTTCTAATTTCAGACAGACGCAACAAACACAGCTCTACTTTCACCTAACCACCAGGCCAGGCAAGGCTTGGTCTGATTGGATATTGGATCCCAACGCCCCTGTGTCCCATATCCGCTTTCCCTTCAAATGGTAACACACACACACAGACACACACACACCCTCTTCCACCGTGTGAAAAAGGTGGGAGACTGTGGCGGGGGCGAGAGAACCTTTTGATGTTGCTGCACAAGAGAGGAAGAAAAGCATTAACTCTTAATCACCATGGGGTTGTGTTGTTGGCCTGGAAGCTGAGGAGACTACCACACAACATTGATCCACACCGGGGCCTAATCTCATTTAGGATGTGTTGATTTATTGAGATGTGTCTGGGACCAGGCTCAGAACTCTGAGAGCAGACCAAGGTGATGGAGGCAGACTCTCCTCTACTGAGGGTCACACAGAATTGAGGTCAATTGACTGTTCAGCTGAGCCACACTCACTCCCACAATCCTTTACTGCTGCCATTGATTTCAAAGGGATAGAAAACATGCACACAGAACAGACGCACAGGCATACACAGAAACACACACACACACAGAGAAACCCACACACAGACACACAGCTATTGGCTTCTCGTTAAGGGCGTTTTGGAGGAGGGCGAATGAGAGACAGCTCGAGGTATAAATCATAGGATTTAATGAGGCTGCTTCCAAACAGCCCACCACACACACACACACACACACACACACTAGCCATAACAACACCATCGACTAAACCCAGGGCAGAACAAAGAGATATTTATGACTCTGCTGCACTGGGGGAAATTAAGCCATACATATATGTAAACATAAAACAAATACTCTAATATAGTACATTTATACTCCCATGTCACTATGAAATAGTGCAGGAGTGTTTCCCTACCCACTCCTCTGGGACCAACTGGTCATTTGCACATATTTGCTCTGTTCCAGGAGCACAATCACAATAGATTAAACGAATTAAAGGCTTGATGATTCCCAGCTAGCAAGCATACTATGGTGAACCAATATTGGCCCGTCTCTGGCATAGTTTGCGGCCCGCAGCTGCAGTTTAATCAGTGCTGGAATAGAACATTCAGTACCTACTCATTCAAGGGATTTTCTACTTCATGAAGCTGGTTGAGAGAATGCCAAGAGTGCTGCCATTAAGGCAAAGGGTGGCTACTTTGAAGAATCTCAAATATAAAATATATTTTGATTTGTTTAACACTTTTTTGGTTACTACATGATTCCATATGTGTTATTTCATAGTTTTGATGTCTTCACTATTATTCTACAATGTAGAAGATAGTAAAAATTAACAAAAACCCTGGAATGAGTAGGTGTGTCCAAACTTTTGACTGGTACTGTATGCGTAATTAATCAATCAACCAACCAACCATTAGTTAGCACTCACCTGGTAATCACTGGGCAAGAAGGTGCTAACGGCTAGCTCCATCTGGTGCCACTCACCCTAACCCTCACCTGGTTATAGATCCATATTACTGTCGATGTAGCATTAGCATAGCATTGTCTCTCCCCTGGTATTTGCTTGGCCAGAAGGTGCCAACGACATAGCTTTAGACATAGAATTAGCATAATGTATGTGTTAACACATATGTATCATTAGCGCTCACCTGGTATTCACTGGGCCAGAATGTGCTAACGGCTAGCTCCACCTGGTGCCACTGGCGTCCATGTGACCCGGAGACGTTCCAGACGGCGCTTCCCCGCGGCCCCCCGTTGACCCGGATGTAGAGCTGCAAGTCCCCGGGGGAGTGGCCGTCGCGGCTGTACAGGAAGTAGCTGAATTGGATGCAGTGCGTGTCATTCTCACTCAGCGAACGGAGGAGGAGGTGGGCCCGCTGCCCCGCGGCATGCTGGGACGAGTTCACCATCATGAACGACCCTGGGGGACAGCAGGGAGGAGACAGGGTCAGATGGTTATAATGCAATTCCTGTCAACAGAGACAGAACTTTAGGGAAATCTCCATGATTTGAGGGAAAGCATTCCTCTGCTCTACCTCTGTCTCTAGCACAGGCGACCGGTGGCACCTTTATTGTGGAGGACGGGCTCACAGTAATGGATGGAATGGGATCAATGGAATGGTTTAGAACACATAGTTTCCATGTGTTTGATTCCATTCCATTCCCTCATGATTATGAGCCGTCCTCCCCTCAGCAGCCTCCTGTGGCCTCTACCTCTCTCTACCTCTCTCTACCTCTCTCTCAGACCGTATAAGGGTTTCTTTGTCTGCCACAATGCCTCAGATCTCCCCTGTTCAAAGCTCTGTTTTATGGACAGACAGGGAGAAGACAGACAGAATTTCATTTAGAGACTGAGGTTCACAGTCTCTCATCCCTCCCCTTCTGATTCGCTCTCTCATCCCCTCGGCACTCAAGGTTGTAGCCTGTCGCCTGGCCATGACACAGGTGTCAAACAGACAACCCGACAAACAGAGGGAGATTTGCCTTCACAGCTGTCCACACACCTCATTGGATGAGAGAGAGCGAGAGAGAGAGAGAGAGAGAGCGAGAGAGAGAGCGAGAAACAGAATGAGTCAAAGAAAGAGAGAATGAGTGATAGGGAGATGTCCATGTTGATCACACCAGATTGGGGACAGTGTTCATGAGGGAATCCCAAAAGAGTATCATTCTAACCATTCTAATCTTCTAATAATGATCAATGGGTCACAGTATTGGAATTTGTTACCGAAGCAATCTTCTAAGTGCTTTAAAGACACAGCTGTAGTGTATTCTCTATGGAAGGGCAGGACAGGATGGGTGATGTACTTGAATGAGTGTGTAATCAGGGACTCAGTGCCCTGCCACTTCTACTGCCATTAATCACACTGACACTGTTATTAGGCTGTAATGGCAATCTAGGGAGTACTTTGAACACCAGTGATTACGCACACACACACACACACACACACACACACACACACACACACACACACACACACACACACACACACACACACACACACACACACACACACAAACAAACAAACAAACAAACAAACAAAGAGCGATGGGCTCAGGCCCAAATCCCAGTGACCTTCCTGGAAGTGAGAGCTCCACTCCCTCCTTTCTTCTCCTCCTCTTCCCTCTCTCCTCAGCAGGTAGAGTGATTAAGATACTACAGCTCCTTGGGGACCTTATCTCTCTCTGTCCCTGACCTCAGGCTGGCGCTGGCTGCCTTCATAGGGAGGTAGTACAGCATGTGACCTATAGTATGTCTCTACAGCTTCAGCACTGTGACCTCAACATGCCTTTCAGACAGGCTGCCTCTCCTCACTGCAATTCCTCATCACCTTGTCCTCGGGTTGCACAATTCCAGTAACTTTCCTGAAAATGCATTGGATTCAGGATTTCTTGCTTATTTTCTCCTGATTTCGGGAATCTTCCAACCAGGATTTCTGGGAAAACCTGGGAATTTTGCAATGCTACTTTGCCCAAATCAGAGAAAAACAAAACACACACCAAAAAACCACAATAGAAGGTAACACAGACAAACAGGTGGTGCTGGTTCAATGAAACCCTGGTCTTGTCGGTTTGCTTTGCTTGCTCACGGACAGAACAAGGAAAAAAACAGAAGAAAATTCAGTCGTTCGCATCAAAAGTTGTGATTCCCCAGAACAACCAAGACCTACATCAGCCAGGTCACAGCACAGGGCTGCTCAGTGTTTAAAAACCTCTTACAGTCTCAAAACCTTGAGTCCCCTTTACTGTCCAAAACACCCCTACATCCCTTTCCTCGCTCTTCTCTTTCCTGATCCCTGTCTGGACAAAACATCCCTCCGGTCTCTTTTCTCATCCTCTCCTATCCCATCTTCCCTGACCTCGACCCTGAACCCAGCCCAGACAGAACCGTCAAACCTTCACTAAATTCCTACTAGCAGCTTCTCCTCCTCAGGGGGACTAGCAGGCAGTATTCTCAGAAAACAATGATTTTCCCCTCGCTTCCCTTAGAATCTCACCTACATCCAGATTTGGACCAGAGCAGGCATCGACTTAGCCACTACTGGCCCCTTCGCCCTCACTGTCACCATGCCTCTGATGTGTGGAGACTCCTGGAGGCTTTTTGGGCCACGAGGCTAAATTGCTTTTCTCGCAAGATCAGCACGCAACTGAACTACTTTTCCCTTTCTAGTTTGAGATTTGAGACCAGGTAACAGGCCTATGTGTGAGAGAGGGAGAAAGCTGTATTGGGTAGGGTATGAGATGAGTGCTGTGACCAATAGATAGACAACAAAGACATTAGCTGGAATTGAATTGACCCTGGCATAGCAATGGTAACGCATTGTCTTGTTTACCAACTGTAACCCAATCTCACACAATTCTTCCTCTGAAAATAGGAAGCTTCTAGTTGTTGAACAGTGCTGGAAGGCAGGGAGAGAGAACGAGTGAAGATTAAAATATGTCTAACTAATTCTGACAGGCCCTGGAGCCTGTATGGAAATCAAATTAAGATTTATTATAATCTATCTATGCAAAACATTATTACACTCACTGAGGCAGATTTACCCTTATCGCACAGTTGCAGCCACCTAGTGGCCACTTAGGAAACTGCAGCAGTCAGATTAGGAAACCCATTCATTATCAGACTAAACGCAACTGACAAATGAGGGACTTCCTAATATGGAGGCCATAATCCACTAAAAACAAATAACTGAATCGTGTTATTTTTTCATCAAGAGCTGATATGATGAACTGTCTGGGACATCTTTTTCAGAAGGTGAATATACTTCAAGAGAAAATGGAAGCTAAAGCTCAAAGTGAGTCTAAAGACATGGGTTAATACTGTGTCTGCTAAACATACCAAATTGCCATCATTCACCTGAGCGGGATTGAGTCAGTCCATTTTATAAATGCATTCATTAGAAATAAAACAGCTTCTGGTAACCTTTCCTGTCCATCCTTGAGGAGTGAAACACACACAGAGAGGCAAGTACACACACACAGAGAGGCAAGTACACACACACACAGAGGCAAGTACACACACACAGAGAGAGGCAAGTACACACACACACACACAGAGGCAAGTACACACACACACAGAGGCAAGTACACACACACACAGAGAGGCAAGTACACACACACACAGAGGCAAGTACACACACACAGAGAGAGGCAAGTACACACACAGAAAAGCAAGTACACACACAGAAAAGCAAGTACACACACAGAAAAGCAAGTACACACACGCATAGACTCTTTAACTTGGTTTAAAAATATCCGGAGCTGCTGAAATATTCTCCATCAATCCATAAAGGCAGATAAGGCTCCCCTGTAACCCTGGCTAGCCCTGCCAAAGATGAGGGAACACACACACATTAAGAGATTAGGGCACAGCTCCGACTTTCTGCATTCCTATCAGAACGTCAGATATGGCATATAGGGTGGGACCCAGAGTCCCAGGTCTCACTGCTTTTATCACACACACCAGGAGGAAGAGGGGGGGAGATATATAGGGAGAGAAAGAAGGGGGGAAATGAAGAGAGAGGGTGAGAGAGGTAGAGATGGTGAGAGAGATTTTTGATTGCTTATTTCACTTTTATTTGTTATCAATTTCACTTTTATTTGGCAATGTAAACATATGTTTCCCATGGTCAATAAAGCCCTTTGAATTTAATTGAGAGAGATAGAGCAAGTAAGATAGCGAGAGCCTCGACGTTCGTAGCCTTTATCTTTATATTTCTCTCCTCCACCATTTTTGAAGCTTTCTGGCTCCGCTCCCATCAATAATGTTTTGTATAACTCAGCCGGCATATTCTGAAGCCAGACAACACCATCGTTCACAGCCAAACATCATGCATTTTAATCACAGTATTCTATCAATGCTTTTCTGTTATTTTTATGCTATTTTCTGTTTGATCAAGAGGTTAAATAACAGTCTTGCAGTCTGCCAGGCAACGTGTTTGTTAATCAACTTGGTGTTGGTGTGTGTCCAATCGGCCTTTATTATTATTATTATTATGTTTATGTGTGTGTTAGTCTATTTCCACTGCTGATTGGGGGCATTCGGAGAAGGTCATCCGGAAATGTTCAATCCCTACTGTTTTTGTATTTTGCGGATTCATTTGTTAGTGTTTTTGTTTTTTAATACTGTAACCTCAGGCTACTTTCACCTCAGATGATATTTGAAGGGCAGTTGCGGTGGTCGATTGGGAACATGCAGATTTGCCTTGCTATTTGTCCGTGAGTGTGTGTGCTGCTGTAATGTGTGATCTGTAGAGCTGGTTGGCAGGGCACTGAGCTCGCTGTGCTGTGTTGTGTTCACTGAGGCCGAAAGGCACCAATGCAGATTCTGCCATTTACAAAGTGACACAGTGCTTACACTGTGCAAATGGGAAATGGGCTAACCAACACCAGCTGCTCATGAATGCAACATAGAGAGACTCTAGCTACACAAACACACACACATACAGCTAACTTCCGTACACAAACAATCAGAGTCCGTCTGGATCTTGGGTTTGGAGCTAACACGATTCCCAAGGTGAGGGACGGGATCTAAACAGACGGCCGGGACTCGGTTACCCCAAAAAAATGAATTATTACTAAGCTTGAAGGGATTGACTTGATATTGACACTGTATAATGAATGACAGCCTCTTTTGCTGGTAGAGGAGTCAACGTCACAGCTAGTCACTGTATGCAAGGCCTGAACTGTCTTTGTTATAGTGGGGTGGCAGGTAGCCTAGCGTTTAAGAGCGATGGGCCAGTAACCAAAGGGTCGCTGGTTTAAAATCTGCTGTGCTGCCCTTGAGCAAGGCAGTTAACCCCAAACAACAACTGCTCCCCGGGCGCCGATGACGTCGGTTAAGGCAGCCCCCCGCACCTCTCTGATTCAGAGGGGCTGGGTTACATGTGGAAGACAGTTGTACAACTGACTAGGTATCCCCTTTCCCTGTAGCAGCACTGTAAACACACACCCTCAACCTGTCTCTTTCTCTCTCTGACTACATTTGGCCTGCCTCCCTTCCCCAACTGTAAATTACTTCATTAATGTCTTCAGGAATCCTCGATCTCCCTCAAAGTTCACTGCTAAGCCCTCTGTTACAGCAGCATGTCCCACCATGGAGAAGAAGGGAGCCACGTGCCCTGTTTTAGAAAAGACGAGAGGAGGTGAGGAACACGGAGAAACAGAAAAGAGAAGCCTGCGAGGTACTGAGATGAAACAAATAGTAGATCACACACAAGAAAGAAAGAAAGCACTTCTGGGAAGGAGAGGAGTGTTATACAGTATGGAGATGCTTTGGCAGACAGGGGGAGGGGTTGGAGAGGGTATAGGGTTGTCAGCACACTGGATGGCTGGCTGACTGGGTGGTAGGGTGGTAGGGTGGCTCGCTGGCTCTGCGTGTACTGTACTGTAACAAGGATCTAGAAACATGCGAACAAGACATTCTCTTAAATTAGTTTGTTTTTCTATCACCAGAGCGGAGATACAGAAATACCTCAGACATCAGGTCTTTATGGAGAGGAAACATGGAGGAAGGAAGGAAGGAAGGAAGGAAGGAGACACTAACCATGCCCTGTAAGGAGACTGTGTTGGGTGGGAAGAGGGTGAGCTATTTCATGGCTCTGCAACATGAGCATGTGTTCCCAGGTAGAATAACCTGAGGCTGGTTAATAAAAACATCCCTGAGAGGAGAAAATAGCAGTACAGAAACGCCTTGAACTATTTTCTATGTTTCCCTGTTTCTCAGTCTATGTGTTTCTCTCTCCCTCTCTTGTACTATCACTGACTATCACTGGCTCTCAGCGGCACTGCAGTGCAGTTGATACCCAGCCCAGGTATGAGGTCTGCCAGTTTGGACCAGGGCCCAGTGCTCCCCCTACATCCAGTCAGAGTGATAAGACAGTATCAGTTACAGCCCTGCTGAGTGCCAGCGGCGTAAGTGCATCTGGAGGAGAGCAGGGAGTTGCAGAGAGAGCTGAGTTGCATGCAGATCACCTTGAGGCAGAGAGGAGACAAAGCCCTGGCCAGAGACATGTTCACAACCTGGCCCCACATACAGTGCATTCGGAAAGTATTCAGACCACTTGAGTTTTTCCACATGTTGTTATGCAACAGCCTTATTCTAAAATTGATTTAATTGTTAGGTTTTTTTTCAATCAATCTACACACAATACACTATAATGGTAAAGCAAAAACTGTTTTTTAGATTCTTTGGCAATTTTTTATATACAGTTTAAGTCGGAAGTTTACATACACTTAGGTTGGAGTCATTAAAACTCGTTTTTAAACCAGTAATTTTTCCAACAATTGTTTACAGACAGATTACTTAACTTATAATTCATTGTATCACAATTCCAGTGGGCCATAGGTTAACATACACTAAGGTGACTGTGCCTTTAAACAGCTTGGAAAATTGCAGACAATGATGTCATGGCTTTAGAAGCTTCTGATAGGCTAATTGACATAATTTGAGTCAATTGGAGGTGTACCTGTGGATGTATTTCAAGGCCTACCTTCAAACTCAGTGCCTCTTTGCTTGACATCATGGGAAAATCGAAATAAATCAGCCAAGACATCAGAAAACAATTTGTAGACCTCCGCAAGTCTGGATCACCCTTGGGAGAAATTTCCAAATGCCTGAAGGTACCATGTTCATCTGTACAAACAATAGTACGCAAGTATAAACACCATGGGACCACGCAGCCGTCATACCGCTCAGGAAGGAGACGTGCTCTGTCTCCTAGAGATGAACGTACTTTAGTTTGAAAAGTGCAAATCAATCCCAGAACAACAGCAAAGGACCTTGTGAAGATGCTGGAGGAAACAGGTACAAAAGTAGCTATATCCACAGCAAAACGAGTCCTATATCGACATAACCTGAAAGGCCACTCAGCAAGGAAGAAGCCACTGCTTCAAAACCGCCATTAAAAAGCCAGACTACGGTTTGCAACTGCACATGGGGACAAAGATCGTACATTTTGGAGAAATGTCCTCTGGTCTGATGAAACAAAAATAGAATTGTTTGGCCATAATGGCCATCGTTATATTTGGAGGAAAAAGGGGGAAGCTTGCATGCCGAAGAACACCATCCCAACTGTGAAGAACAGGGGTGGCAGCATCATGTTGTAGGGGTGCTTTCCTGCAGGAGGGACTGGTGAACTTCACAAAATAGATGGCACCATGAGGGAGGAAAATTATGTGGATATATTGAAGCAACATCTCAAGACATCAGTCAGGAAGTTAAAGCTTGGTTGCAAATGGGTCTTCCAAATGGACAATGACCCCAACCATACTTCCAAGTTGTGGCAAAATGGCTTAAGGACAACAAAGTCAAGGTATTGGAGTGGCCATCACAAAGCCCTGACCTCAATCCCATAGAAAATGTGTGCAGAACTGGAAAAGCGTGTGCAAACAAGGAGGCCTACAAAACTGACTCAGTTACACCAGGTTTGTCAGGAGGAATGGGCCAAAATTCACCCAACTTATTGTGGGAAGCTTGTGGAAGGCTACATGAAACGTTTGACCCAAGTTAACCAATTTAAAGGCAATGCTACCAAATACTAATTGAGTGTATGTAAACTTCTGACCCACTGGGAATGTGATGAGAGAAATAAAAGCTGAAATAAATCCTTCTCTCTACTATTATTCTGACATTTCACATTCTTAAAATAAAGTGGTGATCCTAACTGACCTAAGACAGGGAATTTTTACTAGGATTAAATGTCAGGAATTGTGAAAAACTGAGTATAAATGTATTTGGCTAAGGTGTATGTAAACTTCCGACTTCAACTGTATAAAAAAAAAAGTAAATATCACATTTAGATACGTTTTCAGACCTTTTACTCAGTACTTTGCTGAAGCACCTTTGGCAGCGACTACAGCACTGAGTCTTCTTGGGTATAACGCTACAAGCTTGGCACACCTGTATTTGGGGAGTTTCTCCCATTCTTCTCTGCAGATCCTCTCAAGCTCTGTCAGGTTGGATGGGGAGCGCTGCTGCACAGCTAATTCCATTTCTCTCCAGAGATGTGCGATCAGGTTCAAGTCTGGGCTCTGGCTGGGCCACTCAAGGACATTCAGAGACTTGTCCCGAAGCCACTCCTGCGTTGTCTTGGCTGTGTGCATAGGGTCGTTGTCCTGACGGAAGGTGAACCTTCACCCCCAGTCTGAGGTCCTGAATGCTCTGGAGCAGGTTTTCGACAAGGATCTCCAAAGAGGCCAAAGAGTTCAATCTTGGTTTCATCAGACCATAGAATCTTGTTTCTCATGGTCTGAGAGTCCTTTAGGGCCATTTTGGCAAACTCCATGCGGGCTGTCATGTGCCTTTTACTGAGGAGTGGCTTCCATCTGGCCAATCTACCATAAAGGCCTGATTGGTGGAGTGCTGCAGAGATGGTTGTCCTTATGGAAGGTTCTCCCATCTCCACAGAGCAACTCTGGAGCTCTGTCAAAGTGACCATCGGGTTCTTGGTCACCTCCCTGACCAAGGCCCTTCTCCGCCAATTGCTCAGTTCTCTAGGAAGAGTCTTGGTGGTTCCAAACTTCTTCCATTTAAGAATGATGGAGACCACTGTGTTCTTGCGGACCTTCAATGCTGCAGAAATGCTTTGGTACCCTTCCTCAGATTTGTGCCTCGACACAATCATATCTCGGAGCTCTACGGAGAATTCCTTCGACCTCATGGCTTGGTTTTTGCTATGACATGAATCGTCAACTGTGAGACCTTATATAAACAGATGTGTGCCGTTCCAAATCATGTCTAATCAATTAAATTTACCACAAGTGAACTCCAATCAAGTTGTCAAAACATCTCAGGGATGATCAATGGAAACAGGATGCACCTGAGCTCAATTTCAAGTCTCAAAGCAAAGGGTCTGAATATTATGTAAACATTTGCTAAAATTTCGAAAACCCTTTTTTCGCTTTGTCATTATGGGGTATTGTGTGTAGACGGATGAAGACATTTTTTTATTTAATCAATTTTAGAATAAGGCTGTAACGTAACAACATGTGGAAGAAGTCAAGTGGTCGAGAGAGTAGAGAGGTTGAATAGGGAGCTAAGCTTAGGGGTCAAGTAGTCTGAACCAGAGTGCTTCAACTTGACATTATATCATGGTAAGTGTCAATCTGTAGCCTACATCTTCACCACAGTAATAACTTGTAACTTGTCTTAAATATCTCTAGCAACAAGTCATACATGTTGGGTAAGTTACATGTTTTGGGCAGTAGGGGGCACACACTACTTGCCCTATAAGCCTTGGTGTTCTCTTCTCTAAAGTAGGGTACGCCAACAAAACAATGTGTCTCTTTAATCCTACGCCAGAACACATGGCACACTGATGGATTAAAACAGGGTGGTTTACATTTTGAATCTGTCGCTGAATGAATGGGGTGAATGGGGGGCACCAGTCTGATCTCAATGAATCAAATCATCTTGAGAGAGCAGCCCAACGGCCCAACGGCCCAACGATACACAACAAAAGGCTGCATGTGCGCTTTTCAAAAAATGTCCTCCTTCAGCTCTGATTGGTCGCCACAAACACAAAGCATCCAATGGGCTTTCCAAAACAACCTTGCTCAGATCTGATTTACCTCCTCAGACACAAAGCTTCAGCCTCAGCCAATGTTCTTGGCCGGCATTGTTCAAAAAAGGAAAAACAAAACAGGCATTACTTCATGTTCATTTGTGCTCCTCAGTCTTTTAGAGGCACGCACTGCCTACTTATTCAAAAGCTTTTACTCATTCAAAAGTCATCGCTCCACCAAACACACACACAAAACCCATCACTCAGGCAGATATAATTGAAAGACGTTTGTAACCCAGGATCTTAATTCACATCCTGCATAGCTGCAGTTTAATGGTGACGGCTTCTCGCAAATAAAGCTGTTGGTAATTGAAAACAATAGTCATCAATCAGTATAATAAGCATCTCCGGCTGAGGACGAGGAGGAGAAAACACCCGCTGTTCTATCAGTCCATCAAACCTTTACGAGCATAACACACACACACAGACACAGTAACACACACATGGAAACACGCCGTTCTTTAGTCCATCAGGCATTTACGAGCATATCGTCCTAATCCTTGTCACATCCACTATGGACAGCCACCTACAAATCATCAGTGATAAGGCTTGACCAATGAAAGCCCAAGGAGGAAACAAACACATGAGGAGGCCCCATAAAAGAACGAACCCCAGGCCAGTGCCCACGGCCATTCAGCATAGCTATGGAATTCAAAACAAACTCCGTGCTTACTTAGTGAACAGCTAGGGGGGACAATATCAGGGCAGAGATATGACAATGTTACTCTTTATTTTCTGTGCAAAATTGAGGATTGCCGTGAGAGTGGTTGAATGTCATATACTGTGTAACAGAATATGCAATACAAAGTAAATGCTGAAATGTTTTCTACATAATCAAACACCGTATTTGACATTTAAAGAAACAGATCTCTGGTATAAAAACATTGGTTTACTAGATCAGTATATGTGAGAGTCCGAGCTGACTCAGCCTGACTGCTTCAGAACAATAGGGGTGTGTGGTACCAGCCAGTCTAGTCTACCATCCCAAATGGCACCCTATTCCCTATTTAGTGCACTACTTTTAATCAGGGCTCATAGAGCTCTGGTCAGAAGGGGTGCGCTATCTATAGGGTGCCATCTTTGTTTACCCATTCCCTGGGCCATGGATCCCCTAGCATGGTCCAGAAACAACAAGACAACAATAGCAATGACAGTGGCTGTGACCTATAACAACAGCATGGGGACTTGTTTGCCTGCTGTTTCTGTCCCATGAGGGGTGACAGAGGGAGTGGCAGATAAACAATGTGCCTGAATAGACAGAGTGTGTGGGGGGGCTGGTGACACACACGGTCCCTGAAGCACCGCTAGGCCCAGCCTCCTTCTCCCACCAGACCCATGACACCCCAAGCAGGGCAGCTACGGGGCACAATCAGGTACTGGGTCAAAGAATCCAATTAATCCATGACAGAGAGGGACGCACTTTGAGAGAAAAGGGGGACAGAGGAGAGAACTTCCAGACACTCTGTTTGAGACGGGTGAAAGAGAAAGAGAGGCAGAGAGAATGCCACAAGGGAATAGGAAATGGAACTTCACTGCCCTTCGACCTGTCAGAGTGTATGTGTGTGTGCATGCGTAATTGCGTGCTGTGTGTTATATACTGCACAAACCCACTGTTGTGCATCAAAAGATGTCCAATTGTCTTCAACCTAGCTCGGAGGGGGATGACACCTTCTTACTACACTGCACATTTTTATCAAACTACATTCATTTCTGAGGAAATGTGAGGAGCGTTAGCGACTACGTCAACGGCTCTGAACCTTCAGTTTATAACTCCTTCACTAGCTCTATTTCGATCTAACTCTCACCTCCACATATCCTCCCCTACTAGGGCACTGTGACTGATGTTAGGAATCCAATAGTGAAAGTGTGAAAATGGTGTAGGAGGGTGTGTGTGTGTGTGTGTGTGTGTGTGTGTGTGTGTGTGTGTGTGTGTGTGTGTGTGTGTGTGTGTGTGTGTGTGTGTGCGCGCGTGCGCGTGCGTGTGCGTGAGCCAAGACGTTAATGTGAGAAGCATCGCCTTTACAAATAGGGTAACAGGTGCGGCGTCAGCAGCGGTGGTGCGGTAGTAATTCCGGTAGCAGGGTCAGCTGGAGCAAGGCGTAAGGGAGAGCAGGGTGTCAAGGGTATGTTACTGGCAGATAAATAATGTAATGCTGTGTAATAGCTGAGCCATATGATTCAACACACGTCAGTGACACTCTCCTGGGGACTACAGCGTTCAAATGGTACACCAACTCAGGCCCCATCATCATTACAGTTCAGCTACACACAGGGAGTCAGAATCAGCAGCTAGCAGGACGCAGTGAGGGAGAATCAGCAGCTAGCAGGACGCAGTGAGGGAGAATCAGCAGCTAGCAGGACGCAGGGAGGGAGAATCAGCAGCTAGCAGGACGCAGTGAGGGCGAATCAGCAGCTAGCAGGACGCAGGGAGGGAGAATCAGCAGCTAGCAGGACGCAGTGAGGGAGAATCAGCAGCTAGCAGGACGCAGTGAGGGAGAATTAGCAGCTAGCAGGACGCAGTGAGGGAGGATCAGCAGCTAGCAGGACGCAGGGAGTCAGAATCAGCAGCTAGCAGGACGCAGGGAGTCAGAATCAGCAGCTAGCAGGACGCAGTGAGGGAGAATCAGCAGCTAGCAGGACGCAGGGAGGTAGAATCAGCAGCTAGCAGGATGCAGGGAGGGAGAATCAGCAGCTAGCAGGACGAAGTGAGGGAGAATCAGCAGCTAGCAGGACGCAGTGAGGGAGAATCAGCAGCTAGCAGGACGCAGTGAGGGAGAATCAGCAGCTAGCAGGACGCAGTGAGGGAGAATCAGCAGCTAGCAGGACGCAGTGAGGGAGGATCAGCAGCTAGCAGGACGCAGGGAGTCAGAATCAGCAGCTAGCAGGACGCAGTGAGGGAGAATCAGCAGCTAGCAGGACGCAGGGAGGTAGAATCAGCAGCTAGCAGGATGCAGGGAGGGAGAATCAGCAGCTAGCAGGACGAAGTGAGGGAGAATCAGCAGCTAGCAGGACGCAGTGAGGGAGAATCAGCAGCTAGCAGGACGCAGTGAGGGAGAATCAGCAGCTAGCAGGACGCAGTGAGGGAGAATCAGCAGCTAGCAGGACGCAGTGAGGGAGAATCAGCAGCTAGCAGGACGCAGTGAGGGAGAATCAGCAGCTAGCAGGACGCAGGGAGGGAGAATCAGCAGCTAGCAGGACGCAGTGAGGGAGAATCAGCAGCTAGCAGGACGCAGTGAGGGAGAATCAGCAGCTAGCAGGACGCAGTGTGGGAGAATCAGCAGCTAGCAGGACGCAGTGAGGGAGAATCAGCAGCTAGCAAGACGCAGTGAGGGAGAATCAGCAGCTAGCAGGACGCAGTGAGGGATAAACAGCAGCTAGCAGGACGCAGGGAGGGAGAATCAGCAGCTAGCAGGACGCAGTGAGGGAGAAGGGTGGGTGAGTGAGAAGGAAAGAGATTGACAGAGCATTATGACATAGACAGGAGCGAGAGCGATAGAGAGGAGCCAGGGTTCTCATCACCGGGATTGTCTCTGTCTTTGCCTTAATCAAGGCTTTGAAAGTCTCTCTCTCTTTTTCCTCGCCGGCCAGTTAACAGCAGGGCTGGAGATCCCATGCCTGTAGAGAGGTGATCAATCAGAGAGCTGGTCCTGCAAGGCAAACGCCGTCCTGGTCGGGCCACTACACAGCTGCTCTCTACCTCGCCGCATCCTCCAAAACACCCGCCTGACGACAGTGATGAATTAGAAAACGTTCAAAGTGTTTAGGAGTCTCAGACTCCGCTCTTCTGCATAACAACTGCTGCATGGCATGCTCTAATCTGACTCCCCCTGTCCTCTCTTCCCCTCATCTTTCAAGTCCTCCGGTTCAACTTCTACCTCATCTTACTTTTCCCCTTTTCTTTAATGACTTTGCTGTCTCTCTGTCGTGTTGACGTATCTATTCCTCTTGGTGCCAAGTAGATTTGGGAGGTATACCGCATATACCATATACCAGAGTATTTGGAAATAGCCACGGGATGGTTTTTCAATAACTTTGAAACTTTTATTTAAAAAAAAATATATATATATTTTTTTATAAATGTGTATATTTGTAGCTACCTTCTAAGTAAATACCTGCAGTCAACTTCTGCAATACGCTATGAGATAAAGATTTCGTTCTTCATTTCACCTCTCATATAATATTTAATTATGAAGCCAACCGGTAGTCCCCAGTCACATGGTATTTGTTTACAAGCACACATAGACGAGAGACCAAAGCCTTGTGAGTCACTCAAAGTTGTGCAGCACACACCAGGTGATCTAATTACATTATGGAAATCACAACTAAATGTTTGATAGCTAGATATCTTATAACTATTAAGTGAACTGTCTAAAATGTGCTAAATGAGGCCTCCCGACTGACGCAGCGGTCTAAGGTTCGATCCCAGGCTGTAACACAACCGGCCATCATCGGGAGTCCCATAGGGTGGTGCACTATTGGCCCAGCATCGTCCGGGTTAGGGTAGGGTTTGGCCGGGGGGGGGGGGGGGGGGGGGGGGGGCTTAACTTGGCTCATCGCATTCTAGTGACTCCTTGTGGCGGCCCGAGCGGCTGCGGGCGGAACTTGATCGTCAGTTGAATGGTGTTTCCTCTGACACATTGGTGGCTTCCAGGTTAAAACCCCTTTGGGCTAGGGGGCAGTATTTTGACGTCCGGATGAAAAGCGTGCCCAAAGTAAACTGCCTGTTACTCAGGCCCAGAAGCTAGGATATGCATATAATTGGTTTGGATAGAAAACACTCTAAAGTTTCTAAAACTGTTAAAATAATGTCTGTGAGTATAACAGAACTGATATCGCAGGCGAAACCCCAAGGACAAACCATCCCCCCCCAAAAAAAATTCGGCCTGTTTTCAATGGCTGTCACTTTTATTATAAGGCGAAATCCTCCCAGATTGCAGTTCCTAGGGCTTCCACTAGATGTCAACAGTCTTTAGAAAGAGTTTCATGCTGGTTTTTGGAAAAATTTGCCAGATATTTTAGTTTTTCTAGGTGGCTCCAATTTGGGCTGTAGTGTTTCCAAGCGCGTGGATGAGAGCGTGTTCTTTAGTATTTTTCTCCGGTAAAGACAATAACGATTCTCCATCTTAGATTTTATCGTTTATTTACGTATTAGTGTACCTAAGGTTTGATTATAAACATTGTTTGACTTGTTTGGAAAAGTTTATTAGTAACGTCTGGGATTCACTTTGTATGTATTTTGATGGAGGGAAACAGGTGGATTATTGACTGAAGCGTGAGTTTTTATGGATATAAAGAAGGACTTTATCGAACAAAAGGACAATTTGTGATGTAACTGGGACCTTTTGGAGTGCCAACAGAAAAAGATCTTCAAAGGTAAGGCATTTTATTATATCGCTATTTCTGACTTTCGTGTCGCACCTGCCTGGTTGAAAAATGTTTTTCATGGTTTTGTGTGCGGGGCGCTGTCCTCAGATAATCGCATGGTGTGCTTTCGCCGTAAAGCATTTTTGAAATCTGACACAGCGGCTGGATTAACAAGAAGTTAAGCTTTATTTTGATGTATTACACTTCTGATTTTATGAAAGTTAAATATTTATAATTCTGTAGTTTGAATTTCGCGCTCTGCAATTTCACCGGATGTTGTCGAGGTGTCCCGCTAGCGGCACGTCTAGCCGTAACAGGTTTAAGCTGGCGGGTGCTAAGAGGCACGGTTTGGAAGACACATGACTCGACCTTCGCCTCCCGAGCCCGTTTGGGAGTTGCCTCGATGAGACAATAAAATTGGGGAGAAAAGATAGTAACATTTTTTCAATTGCTAAATTTTCTGCAGTTCTGCATTTGGTTTGTTAATTTAGTAGCTAGTTAGCTATGTCTGTCCTGCAAATAGTTTAGCTCAGAAATTGTATAAATTGTTTGCTATGCACTCGTTAGCATTCTCTATGGGATTTTACATGTACTTGTTAGCATTGCTAACCCTCAGATTACAGAGGCTTTGAAAAAAGCACCTCCCTTATGTTCAGTGCCGGTATTACCGAATATCCCGGGATGGCACAAGGTCGGTACGAAGGTATGACAATTTGGATACCGCCCAAACCTAGCCAAGTATCTGACGTTCACCTTGCTAAGGCAAGTGAACTCAGAGTTTTTGAGTAGCTAGCTGAGCATTCAACCATTCATACAACAGACACATTATTACAACCAGGGTCTGGAGCCACTTCAGAGTACTGAGATCCTACTGGTGTATTCAATTGCAGTATGATCTCCCCTGGGACTAAACCAAGGCTGGCGGCATAAAAGCTACCTAAGAGCAGAACAAGTGGGACACACACACACACACACACACACAGCTATGTCTTACTATACTTGTGAGGACCAACAATGGATTCATTCAAAATCCTATTTCCCCTCACCCTAACTACTAACCCATAACCCTAATTCTAACCCTAACCCCTAAAAAAGCCTTTTTACATGTGAGGACCGGCAAAAAAATCTCTGAATATTATTTGTTTTTCTATTTTGGTACTCTACAACTATTGTAAAACGTGTCCACACACATGCACACACTCATGTGCACGCGCCTAAACACACACCTTGACGGTAGTCCTCTAAAAAATGAGGTATCTTACTCCATACGGGCTCAGTGCTTCCAACCTAAGTGCCCTGCTCTAAGGATCTGCTCTGAGGATCTGCTCTGAGGATTTGCTCCAAGGATCTGCTCTTAGAATGTGCTCTGAGGATATGCTCTAAGGGTCTGCTCTGAGGATCTGCTCTAAGGATCTGCTCTGAGGGTCTGCTCTGAGGGTCTGCTCTAAGGATCTGCTCTGAGGATCTGCTCTAAGGATCTGCTCTGAGGGTCTGCTTTAAGGATGTGCTCTGAGGGTCTGCTTTAAGGATGTGCTCTGAGGGTCTGCTTTAAGGATCTGCTCTGAGGATCTGCTCTGAGTCTGCTCTAAGGATCTGCTCTGAGGATCTGCTCTAAGGATCTGCTCTAAGGATCTGCTCTGAGGGTCTTGAGAGATGGGATAAAGCTCATTGAGCAAAGCTGTCACAGTACTCCATGAACACTGAAGACTCATCATACAGCTAGCCCCAGGCAGTGGAACTGAAACCCTCTACACAGAGGAATGTCTGTATTGCCTTACTGAGTGTATCTCTGTATCTCTGTCCATCTTCTTCATGCAACCCTGATCCTGAGTTTTACAGGCACGGTGGTAATGATTTCCAATGAGTTACTAATACTGTACATATCAAATAAACTTGAGCTTGAAAAGGACATAAAGAAAGGAAAGCCGACACACGCTGCTCCCAGGCTTTATTCCTGCACCAACATGGATGTTTCAGCTGGAATAACCTTCGTCATCTGCTTCAATAGCCTGTGTAGGAAGGACACTCGTGTGGCTCTAGTTTGTGTGGCCTGGTTAGTGAAGAAAACACAGTACACCTGCAAAAAGAGACAGGTACCTGGATGGGTCATTAAAATGTAATACATGAGGCATGGAACCAGTACAAAATAAAGCTGAAGTCTAGGACAAGTATATTTTAGCTAGGTGTCAATACATCATGCTGTATGAGATACAACCCAGGAACGATATGTTTTATTCCTTTAGCTTTGAGATATGACTTCTCGCTCAGTTCAGTACTCATATGTATGTATTATTTGGGGGCTTAGCTCACAAAGAGCATTCTGAATAATGACGAAGAGCTCTGTAGAAGCGTTGTGCGCTGTGTGTGTGTGTGTGTGTGCTTACCATGGGAGGCCGTGCACTGTGGCTGGTCTTATATTTCCCATTAATCACGCACTAGCTGGCATTGCCCTGAGAGATGACAAACCTAACACACACACTCGCAAACCAACACAGCCCCACCACAGAGGATGAAGGATGGAAAACAACAACTGCCATGGTGTTGGGGAGAGAAAGTAGGGGTGAAATTAAGATTCAGGATTATGTTTTCACTGTGATGCACCTGACACACTAGCTAAACTGTTCCCCAACTCTTTTTTCCTCAATTTTGTAGACTCAATCTCTATCTCTTTCACCAACACTCTTTCTCTGTCTCTCAATATCCCTCTTTCTCCCACTCTCTCAATTACTATTACTATTACTCTCTCTCTCGCTCTTG
The DNA here is from genome assembly GCF_029448725.1 of Salvelinus fontinalis. Taxonomy (NCBI): domain Eukaryota; kingdom Metazoa; phylum Chordata; class Actinopteri; order Salmoniformes; family Salmonidae; genus Salvelinus; species Salvelinus fontinalis. The sequence continues at coordinate 29,418,109 of NC_074696.1, read as the reverse complement.
CTCTCGTTGCCTCCTCCGATTCACACACACACACCAGGGTTTCCGTTAGCCAGCAATTGTCTGCTTTTGGCCGATAAAAAAAGCATTTAAGCCAATAAATCAAACTGTTGCCGACCAAAATGACCAGTAGGAAAAAAATTGAATTGCAAAATAATGCTTTTTATTAATTTCTGGAAATACCATTCGCTGAAAATACATTTGCCCGTCCTGCTTACCGGTCTATCTGCTAATTTGCATTATTTTATGGAATTAAATTGTCCTGTGTGAATTTTTGTTCATTTTTGTTCATCATTTTCTTATTTATCCAACACAACTATCACATGCGCACAATATAGTCTATTTTAAGCGGGATTTTTATTTCATATTATGAGGCATGTCTTACCTTGCTTCAAAGCAGTTTATAGGCAAAATACGATCATGGAAACATGGAGGCAATTATTTTATAAAGACTTCATAGGCGGCAAGTGAGTTTCAAGTTTGTTGAAGCTTACAATTTATTCTACCATTTCTACCGTTCTGCATGCCAGTTATAATTTTCACATGCACATTTTTTGTTGAACAGTTTAATTTCAATCAAAATCAATGTCATGTGGTTAATCATAAAAATATGAATTAAAATGATAAACTTCTAAAAAGTTAACTAATGATCACCAGCTGATGCCATATGAGCATATATTGGTACACCATGATCCATTGGCGGCTAAAAAAAACTTGAGAATTGAACTCATAGCCTATAGGCCAATGCAGCAGTATGCCTATAACTACCATTGCTTCTTCAATCTGAGGATTTGGGAGTATCAATGTGTCACACCCTGGCCATAGAGAGGCTTTTATTCTCTCTTTTGTTTAGGCCAGGGTGTGACTAGGGTGGGCATTCTAGTTTCTTTATTTCTATGTTTTCTATTTCTTTGTGTTTGGCCGGGTGTGGTTCTCAATCAGAGGCAGCTGTCTATCGTTGTCTCTGATTGAAAACCATACTTAGGTAACCCTTTTTTCCATCTGTGTTTGTGCGAAGTTGACTTTGTTTATGGCACATAGCCTTTAGCTTCACGGTTTGTTTTGTATTGTTTATTGTTTTGTCGGAGTATTCACTTAAATAAAGGAATATGTACGCCTACAATGCTGCACCTTGGTCCTCTCCTTTCAACATCCGTGACACAATGGGGATATTGTTGGAATGATTTTTCAGCTAGCTTACTGTGAGGAACAATAGTTTTAACATATAATTCGCAATGAATGTTAAAAAAACACTTTGCTACGTTTCTGAACTTCCATGAGCTCAGGCACACGCGATCCCTCAACATTATCAGGACAGAGAAACCAGACACTGCTCATTGCTCACACGGAGCACTCCAAACAAGACAATGAAAACATTGACAAATCTCGTAAATGATGGTTATAAAATGAACCAATACTTGTTTCTCTTAAGTGTAGCATGTTGTGAACTCTGCAAACAACATTTATACTCCAAGAATGACAACGGTAAATGACTGTAATTAATAAATGCATTAACAGAAATTAATGTAACCAAATGATGGGGATTAACGGTACATTTACTACTGGTGACATATGTAATTGATTATTTTTTTTAATTAAAGAGCTAAATATTCACACAAAGAAACATTAAATGCACAAGAATTGTCTGGAGACAGCCCAGCCATTCTGGAGAGAGAGACTCGCCTAGCTATATCTTCACCACACACCCCTCCCCTTATTTTCTGAAAATGTTTAATTATACTGAAGACACATTATCTTCACACATATTTTAAATGCATTTCACTGACAACCGCAACTCAATTATCAACTAGGCCTATTGTCATGATTGCTGCCCAAATTGCGGGCTTCCCAAATAGGCATAGGCCTACGAGGAATTTTGTTAAAGAAGATAGTGATCCTCGATTCCTCTGTGACTAAGACATGTTTTCTGGTGAAGTATTTTGAATGTTTTATTTATTTATGTATAGACAGGAGTAATTATATAATTTTGCCACATTTCCATTTACTTCCCTATTGCACCCACCACTATGCCATTTCTCTCTTGTTCTATTGGTTTTCATATCAACTTTCTTTCGTTGTCCAGAACCAAAGGCACAATCCTAGTTATATTAGCAACCCATCCTAGTTGATGCATGTTTAGATTCCCCCTCTTTATACGTTTCTAAAAGAGATGTTCATCTATGTCATATGGAACAGAATGTGTACAATGGTGTTTTCCCGGGAATTGCATTTTGGCAAATGTTTGAAAATGACATTTTATTGTCTGCTTCATTACATGAGCTGCATGTTCTGTTAAGATTCATTACCATAATCTACATGTGATTCCTGTCATTCTGATCACCGTGGGTGGACACCCTAATGGGTTATGCACCCAATGTATATGGGTCCGGTACATTTCTCAAATGACCGGTACATTAAAGTCTTCCCGTCACGTTGTCCGGCGCCATATTTTCCTAACGGAAACCCTGACACACAAACGTATGTGTGAAGTAATGGACTGGTCTAAGGAGATTACCAGGACAGGCTGATAATTAGCCTGTGGTTTCAGTCCCTATTACCATCAATAGCCCTGTGGAAATGAAGAGAATCCACAGAAAATAGGCTCTCTCCTTTTCCCTGCAACACATGGCCCTTCACATTTAACTTGCTTAGCTTCAAACAGTGTGCTATGAACGACATACTAGGACCACTAAATGCACAGAGAGACACACATAACAATACTATACACATGTTGCAGATGAAAGAAATAACACATGCTGTACTGACAAACATATGGGAACAAAGGCAATCGTAGCACCAGAAAGCATAAACTGGTATACCGTTCAAAGGTGTATACAAACATTATCTCTCTCAAACACACAAACACCACTACAGAGTATCTGGTTGTTTTATCAGACCTATTCCTTCATTGTCAAAATGGCAGCATGTTAACCCCTCTGCCTTCATCCTGCTCAGAACAGACAGGTGGGAGAAAACAAAGGAACTGTGGAATCACAGCTGTGGAGTGGTACCTGCAGGCACAGAGATCACAGGCATTACACACACACACACACACACTCACACACACACACACACACACACACACACACACACACACACACACACACACACACACACACACACACACACAAACACACATCACGCAGGCATCAACTGGAGTGCTGGCATCACTCAGTATTGCTGTAATACAAAAGCACTGTCCTACCCCAACAAACTGTCTTTGAACACACTTGGATTCCCCTAGGAGGGTGAGGGGTGGAAACATGCCCATACGAGAGCTTAGATTTAGCAGATGATCTTTAAGATGATGGTTTCTCAAATGACTGCCTCGCCTGGTTCACCAACTACTTCTCTGATAGAGTTCAGTGTGTAAAATCGGAGGGCCTGTTGTCCGGACCTCTGGCAGTCTCTATGGGGGTACCACAGGGTTCAATTCTCGGGCCGACTCTCTTCTCTGTATACATAAATGATGTCAGTCTTGCTGCTGGTGATTCTCCGATCCACCTCTATGCAGACGACACCATTCTGTATACATCTGGCCCTTCTTTGGACACTGTGATAACAAACCTCCAAATGAGCTTCAATGCCATACAACTCTCCTTCCATGGCCTCCAACTGCTTTTAAATGCAAGTAAACCTAAATGCATACCATTCAACTGATCGCTGCCCGCACCTGCCCGCCCGTCCAGCATCACTACTCTGGACGGTTCTGACTTAGAATATGTGGACAACTTCAAATACCTAGGTGTCTGGTTAGACTGTATACTCTCCTTCCAGACTCACATCAAGCATCTCCAATCCAAAATGAAATCTAGAATCGGCTACCTATTTCTCAACAAAGCATCCTTCACTCATGCTGCCAAACACACCCTCATAAAACTGACCATCCTACCGATCCTCGACTTTGGCGATGTCATTTACAAAATAGCCTCCAACACTCTACTCAACAAGTTGGATGCAGTCTATCATAGTGCCATCCGTTTTGTCACCAAAGCCCCATATACTACCCACCACTGCGACCTGTACGCTCTCACTGGCTGGCCATCGCTTCATATTTGCCGCCAAACCCACAGGCTCCAGGTCATCTACAAGTCTCTGCTAGGTAAAGCCCCACCTTATCTCAGCTCACTAGTCACCTTACGTCGCTGCCAATGACTGGAACGAACTGCAAAAATCACTGAAGATGGAGACTCATATCTCCTTCACTAGCTTTAAGCACCAGCTGTCAGAGCAGCTCACAGATCACTGCATCTGTACATAGCCCATCTATAAATAGCCCATCCAACTACCTCATCCCCATACTGTATTTATTTATTTATGTTGCTCCTTTGCACCCCAGTATCTCTACTTGCACATTCATCTTCTGCACATCTACCATTCCCGTGTTTAATTGATATATTGTAATTACTTCGCCACCATGGCCAATTTATTGCCTTACTTCCCTTATCCTACCTCATTTGCACACACTGTATATAGACTTTTTCTACTGTATTATTGACCGTATGTTTGTTTATTCCATGTGTAACTGTGTTGTTGTATGTGTCGAACTGCTTTGCTCTATCTTGACCAGGTCGCAGTTGTAAATGAGAACTTGTTCTCAACTAGCCTACCTGGTTAAATAATGGTGAAATAAATGAAAAAATTAAAACCAGTGCCCCCAACTAATGAAGGCCAAACAACCACATACCACGATCAAGAAAAATCGAATCAAAACTATTCAAATGTATACCACATCTTCCACTCATAAGGTATCTTGGCCTTCTCATAATAAGGGTTATTTAAGGGGGGTTGAGCATTCATTTTATTAAATTAATTCCAGGATTATTCCTGGGTTACACAAAGACGTCATCGTTATTTCCCTTCAAAGAGAAGACAGAGCACTGCATATATTGCATTTTTATATAAAGGGGACTTTAATGATCAGAATATTTTGCCCAATGCAGTCGTCTCAAGTATCACACAAAGAGCAAAGTAAAGCTAAAAACATGGGGTCTAATTTTGAAAACTTCACATACTTTTAATGACTGTCTATTTAATTTTCTCTTTTTATACTTCCTGGTTAGTGAACGAGAGAAAGAGAAAGAGAGATAATATACAGCTAGGTACACGCACGCACGCACGTACGCACGCACTCTCTCTCACACACACACCCACACACACACCCACACACACACACACACACACACACACACACACACACACTACATACACTACATACACTACATACACTACACACATACATTTTAGAGTGTTATTTTACTGTCCCCAGCACAACGTGCACCTGTGTAATGGTCATGCTGTTAATCAACTTCTTGATGTGCCATACCTGTCAGGTGGATTATCATGGCAAAGGAGAAATGTTAACTTCTTAATTGTTTCATTTTGTTTCATCTACACTGAGTATAGCACACATTAGGAAGACCTAGGGCTGTTGCGGCGACCATATTACCACCAAACTGGCGGTCACGAGACATGACCACAGTCAAATTCCACATGACCGTTTGGTCATATATACACTACCGTTCAAAAGTTTGGGGTCACTTAGAAATGTCTTTGTTTTTGAAAGAAAAGCAACATTTTTGGTTCATTAAAATAACGTTAAATTGATCAGAAATACAGTTTAGACATTGTTAATGTTGAAAATGATACCTACAGTTGAAGTAGGAAGTTTACATACACCTTAGCCAAAAACATTTCATTCTCAGTTTTTCACAATTCATGACATTTAATCCTAGTAGAAATTCTCTGTCTTAGGTCAGTTTTGATCACCACTTTACTTTACTTTACTTAAGAATGTGAAATGTCAGAATAAAAGTAGAGAGAAGGATTTATTTCAGCTTTTATTTCTTTCATCACATTCCCAGTGGGTCAGAAGTCCACATACACTCAATTCGTACCTTGTAGCATTGCCTTTAAATTGTTTAACTTGGGTCAAACTTTTCGGGTAGCCTTCCACAAGCTTCCTACAATAAGTTGAGTGAATTCTGGCCCACTCCTCCTGACAGAGCTGATGTAACTGAGTCAGGTTTGTAGGCCTCCTTGCTCGCACAAGCTTTTTCAGTTCTGCCCACAAATTTTCTATCGGATTGATGTCAGACCTTGGTGATGGCCACTCCAATACCTTGACTTTGTTGTCCTTAACTTCTTTGATATTGGGGGCAGCATTTTCACTTTTGGATGAATTGCGTGCCCATAGTGAACTGCCTCCTACTCTGTCCCAGATGCTAATATATGCATATTATTATTACTATAAAACACTCTGGAGTTTCTAAAACTGTTTGAAGGATGTCTGTGAGTATAACAGAACTCATTTGGCAGGCAAAAACCTGAGAACAAATCCAAACAGGATGTGAGAATTCTGAGACTGGTCAACGTTCAACTCATCGCCTATTCAATTCCCTGTAAGATATGGATCTGTTTGCACTTCCTACGCCTTCCACTAGATATCAACAGTCTGTAGAACGTGGAATGAAGCTTATGCTGTGTTGTGGGGCCGGATGAGAGGGGAATGAGTCAGTGGTCTGGCAGATTGCCAGTTCCTGGTCACGCGCTTTCCTCATGATATCGCCTTGCGTTCCATAACTTCTACAGACACAAAGGAATGCTTCGGTTGAAATGTTATTGGATATATATGATAACAACATCCTGAAGATTGATTCTCAACTTAGTTTGACCAGTTTATTCAACCTGTTATATAACTTTTTGAAGTTTTCGTCCGAGTTGGCCTGCATCTGCGCGAGCATTTGGATATGTGCACTAAACATGCTAGCAAAAGTAGCTACTTAGACATAAGTAATGAACATTATCGAACAAAACAACGATTTATTGTGGAACTAGGATTCCTGGGAGTGCAATCTGATGAAGATGATCAAAGGTAAGGGAATATTTATGATGTAATTTCGTATTTCTGTTGACTCCAACATGCCGGAGAAATGTTGTTATTTTTACGTAAGTTCAAAAAAAAATCTGACACAGCGGTTGCATTAACTTCTTGCAACTATAGGGGGTGCTGTTTTGCATTAGCATAATTTGCTCTACAGATTAAACTGCCTAGTACTCAATTCTTGCTCGTACAATATGCATATTATTGTTATTATTGGATAGAAAACACTCTCTAGTTTCTATAGCCGTTTGAATTATGTCTCTGAGTGGAACAGAACTCATTCTACAGCACTTTTCCTCCCAGTGAGTGAGTTTTCAGAACTCTTGGCCTCTGGTTCCAGATCAGTTTTAAAGCCACTGTTAATCCTATGAGGATACAAACACTGCCCACGCCTTCCTCTAGATGTCAGTAAGTGGTGACAATTTGAATGGAGTCGATTGCGCAATCATGGGCTCTATAAATCACCAAATACCGGAAGTAGCGTTCCTTTGGACTCTGCGCTCAACGCAAGAAGGATATTTGACTGGCCTTTTTCCAAGCCTTGGTTTAGCCAGTAATATAGCGTTGGTCATCTTTTTACTCGTTATAGGTGTTAGAAACATCATAAGGTAGTTAATTTAAACCGTTTTATAGCAATTTATATCCATTTAGTGCGATTTTGAGGCATTGCTTTGTAATACACTTTGAAGCTCCGGGCACATTTCGGGGTCCCGGTCGTACGTTAGTGGGCATTTCGACGGACAAGTGGACATCTTTCGACCAAATGAAGATTAGACCCAAGAAAGGATTCATTGCCCAAGATTCTGATGGGAGAACAGCTCATAGTAAGAACAATTTATGATGATAAATCGTGTTTCTGTCGAAAAATGTTAAACGCTTATGCCGCCATTTTGTTTGCTATAGCTTCGCTTGGCGCAACCTGTATTGAAAAGTAAGGATAATTCAAAAAATGTAATTCCGCGATTGTATTAAGAATTAAATTGTCTATCAATCGCTGTCCACCCTGTATTTTTTAGTCAAGTTTATGAGTATTTATGTATAAGACTAGATCACTGTCTAATATGGTGCACGACATTTTCTGACCAGCTGTGCTACTTTTGTCATTGTCTAACCATGATTTTGGTGGCTAAATATGCACATTTTCGAACAAACTCTATATGTATGTTGTAATATGATGTTACAGGAGTGTCATCTGAAGAATTCTGAGAAGGTTAGTGAAAAAATTAACCTGTTGAGGATGGGGGCGCTGTTGAGACTATTTATGCTAATTGGGTAATTTTTGAAACGGCTTCCCACAAAATCCTTGATCGTACAATATGCATATTATTATTATTATTGGATAGAAAACAGTCTATAGTTTCTATAGGAGTTGAAATTTTGTCTCTAAGTGGAACAGAGCCCATTCTACAGCAATTTCCCTGACATGGAGTCAGATTTCAGAAATGTTGGCCACTGTTCTGAAGTCAGTTAAAAGGGCACTGTTATTGCTATGACTATACGGACACTTCTTAAGTCTTCCCCTGGATGCCTTTACGTGATGACGATTCCAATGGGGTCGATTGCGCGTTCACAGGCCTTATAAATTAAAAAACCCTGTAGCTAGCAAGTCTTTTCTTGGTGCGTAACGCGCGTGGAGGACACCGACCGCTCCTGTTCCAAGCGTTAGTTTAGCCTGTTATATTTCTCCGGTCATCTTTTCACTCGTTATAGGAGTTAAAAACATCATAAGGTAGTTAATTTAAAGCGTTTTATAGCAATTTATATCCGTTTAGTGCGATTTTGGGACATTTATTTTTGAAACGATGTGAATAGCTGGGCACGCTTTTCAGTTCATCCCGAACGCAGTTGGCATTTCCACATGGCAAGAGGACAGCTTTCCACCAAAAGACGATTACTCCCAAGAAAGGATCCTTTGCCCAAGATACTGATGGAAGAACAGCTCAAAGTAGGACATTTTTATTATGATAAATCGTGTTTCTGTCGAAACATTTTAGTGGCTTAGGACGCCATGTTTTTTGACGTAGCTTCGCTTGGCGCAAACTGTATTGAAAAGTAAGGATAAATTAAAAAATGTAATTCCGCAATTGTATTAAGAATTAAATTGTCTATCAATCCCTGTCCACCCTATATTTTTTAGTCACGTTTATGAGTATTTATGTATAAGAGTAGATCACTGTCTAAGTGGCGCAAGGACATTTTCTGACCAGCTGAGCTACATTTCACATTGTCTAACCATGATTTTGGTGGCTAAATATAAACATTTTCGATCAAACTCTATATGGATTGTGTAATATGATGTTACAGGAGTGTCATCTGAAGAATTCTGAGAAGGTTAGTGAAAAAATTAATATATTTTTGGCGATGTTGACGTTATCGCTCACTTTGGCTAGAATCAATGCTGGGCTGCTATGTGCTATGTGCTATGCTAATATAACGATTTATTGTGTTTTCGCTGTAAGACACTTAGAAAATCTGAAATATTGTCTGTATTCACAGGATCTGTGTCTTTCGATTAGTGTATGCTGTGTATTTTTACGAAATGTTTGATGATTAGTAAGTAGGTAAACACGTTGCTCAATGTAGTTTTTCTATTCCATTTGTGACGGTGGGTGCAATTGTAACCTATGCCATCTACCTGAAATATGCACTTTTTTCTAACAAAACCTATCCCATACCATAAATATGTTATCAGACTGTCATCTGATGAGTTTTTTTGTTGGTTAGGGGCTATAAATATCTTAGTTTAGCCGAATTGGTGATGGCTACTGGTGTTGGTGGACAAATAAAAGATGGTGGATTATGCTAATGTGTTTTTAGGTAATAGATGTACATCTTTACATATTGTGTCTTCCCTGTAAAACATTTTAAAAATCGGACATGTTGACTGGATTCACAAGATCTGTGTCTTTCATTAGCTGTATTGGACTTTAATGTGTGAAAGTTAAATATTTAAAAAATATATTTTTCTTGAATTTCGCGGCACTGGTTTTTCAGTTGGGGGGGGGGGGGGGGGGGGGTGCCGCTAGCGGCAGGCTGATCCTAGACAGGTTAATATATTTTGGCGATGATCACCATATCGCTCTCTTTGGCTTGAATCAGTGCTCGGGTAACGTTTGCATATGTGGTATGCTAATATAACGATTTATTGTGTTTTCGCCGTAAAACACTTAGAAAATCTGAAATGTTGTCTGAATTCACAAGATCTGTGTCTTTCCATTGCTATGTGCTGTGTATTTTTAAGAAATGTTTTATGATGAGTAAATTGGTAATACAAGTTGCTCTCTGTAGTAATTCTAGTCGCTTTGGTGAGATTTGTGATGGTGGCTGCAATGGCAAACTATGATTTATACCTGAAATTAGCACATTTTTCTAACAAAACCTATCCTATACCATAAATATGTTATCAGACTGTCATCTGATGAGGTTTTTTCTTGGTTAGTGGCTATCAATATCTTAGTTTAGCCGAATTGGTGATAGCTACTGGTGTTGAGAGAAAATGGTGGACAAAGAAAAATGGTGATTTTTGCTAACGTGTTTAGCTAATAGATTTACATATTGTGTCTTCCCTGTAAAACATTTTAAAAATCTGAAATGGTGGCTTTATTCACAGGATCTGTATCTTTCATTAGGTGTCTTGGACTTGTGATTTAATGATATTTAGATGCTACTATTTAATTGTGACGCTATGCTAGCGATGCTAATCCGTGTGGGGGGGGGGGGGGGGGGGGGGTGCTCCCGGACCCGGGGTAGAGGCTCGTGAAAGGCTAAGAATAAGTGTATCTTTAATTCTATGTAAAACATGTATCTTTCATCAAAGTTTATGATGAGTATTTCTGTTATTTGACGTGGCTCTCTGCAATTTCTCCGGATATTTTCTGAACATGGCGCCAATGTAAACCGAAATTTGTGGACATAAATATGTACATTATCGAACAAAACAAAAATGTATTGTGTAACATGATGTCCTATTAGTGTCATCTGATGAAGGTCATCAAAGGTTAGTGATTAATTTTATCTCTATTTCTGCTTTTTGTGACTACTATCTTTTGCTGGGAAAATGGCTGTGTTTTTCTGTGGCTATGTACTGAGCTAACATAATCGTTTGGTGTGCTTTCGCCGTAAATCCTTTTTGAAATCAGACATGTTGGCTGGATTCACAACATGTGTAGCTTTAATTTGGTGTCTTTCATGTGTGATTTCATGAAAGATAGATTTTTATAGTAATATATTTGAATTTGGCGCGCTACATTTTTTCTGGCTCTTGGCCAAGTGGGACGCTACCGTCCCACATACCCCAGAGAAGTTAAGGCATGTTGCCACAACTTTGGAAGTACGCTTGGTGTCATTGTCCATTTGGAAGACCCATTTGCGACCAAGCTTTAACTTCCTGACTGATGTCTTGAGATGTTGCTTCAATATATCCACATAATTTTCCTTCCTCATGATGCCATCTATTTTGTGAAGCGCACCTGCCCCTCCTGCAGCAAAGCACCCTCACAACATGATGCTGCCACCCACGTGCTTCACGTTTGGGATGGTGTTCTTCGGCTTGCAAGCCTCCTCCTTTTTCCTCCAAACATAACAATGGTCATTATGGCCAAACAGTTCTATTTTTGTTTCATCAGACCAGAGGACATTTCTCCAAAAAATATGATCTTTGTCCCCATGTGCAGTTGCAAACCGAAATCTGTATTTTTCATGGCAGTTTTGGAGCAGTGGCTTCTTCCTTGCTGAGCGGCCTTTCAGGTTATGTCGATATAGGACTCATTTTACTGTGGATGTAGATCATTTTGTACCTGTTTCCTCCAGCATCTTCACAAGGTCCTTTGCTGTTGTTCTGGTATTGATTTGCACTTTTCGCACCAAAGCACGTTCATCTCTAGGAGAAAGAATGCGTCTCCTTCCTGAGCAGTATGACGGCGGCGTGGTACCATGGTGTTAATAATTGTGTACTATTGTTTGTACAGATGAACATGGTACTTTCAGGCATTTGGAAATTGCTCCCAAGGATGATCCAGACTTGTGGAGGTCAACAATTTTTTTCTGAGGTCTTGGCTGATTTCTTTTGATTTTCCCATGATGGCAAGGATAGATGCTCTACGTTTGAAGGTAGGCCTTGAAATACATCCACAGGTACACCGCCAATTGACTCAAATTATGTCAATTAGCCTATCAGAAGCTTCTAAAACCTGACATATTTTTCTGGAATTTTCCAAGCTGTTTAAAGGCACAGTCAACTTAGTGTATGTAAACTTCTGACCCGCTGGAATCGTGATACAGTGAATTATAAGTGAAATAATCTGTCTGTAAACAATTCTTGGAGAAGTTACTTGTGTCATGCACAAAGTAGATGTCCTAACTGACCTGCCAAAACTATAGTTTGTTAACAAGAAATTTGTGGAGTGGTTGAAAAACGGGTTTTAACTTCACTAGGGTAGGGGGCAGCATTCTGAGTTTTGGATGAAAAGTGTGCTCAAATTAAACTGCCTGCTACTCAGGCCCAGAAGCTGGAATATGCATATAATTAGTAGATTTGGATAGAAAACATTCTAACGTTTCCAAAACTGTTAAAATAATGTCTGTGAGTATAACATAACTGATATGGCAGGCGAAGATCTGAGGAAAATCCAATCAGGAAGTACTATTATTTTGAAAGGCTGTTTTTCCATTGAAAGCCTATCCACCTTACAAAGACTTAGGACCCAGTTCACGATTTCTATGGCTTCCTCTACATGTGGCCAGCCTTTAGGCATTGTTTCAGGCTTTTACTCAGAAAAATTAGGGAGATACAGCACTTTCAATGAGTGGACAGTGGAAATTTCCAGACACGAGTCATGCGCGTGATCAGAAACGCGCCTTTCTTGTTTCTCCTTTTCTATTGACGAAGCTTTTGTCCGGTTGAAATATTATTGATTATTTATGACAAAAACAACCTGAGGATTGATTTTAAACATCGTTTGACATGCTTCTACTAACTTTTATTGTACTTTTTTTACTTTTCGTCTTGATATTGAGAGCGCGCATCGTGCCTTTGGATGCCTTTTGAACTAAACGCACCAACAAAACGGAGGTTTTTGGACATAAAGAGGGACATTATCGAACAAAATGAACATTTATTGTCTAACATAGAGACCTGGGAGTGCCACCAGATGAAGATCATCAAAGGTAAGTGATTAATATTAACGCTATTTCTGACTTTTGTAACACCTCTCCTTGGTTGGAAAATGGCTATATGGTTTTGTGGCTAGGCGCTGACCTAACATAATCGCGTGGTGTGCTTTCGCCGAAAGCCTTTTTGAAATCTGACACAGCGGTTGCATTAAGGAGAAGTTTATCTTTAATCGTATGTTAAACACTTGTATCTTTCATCAATGTTTATGATGAGTATTTCTGTAATTTAATGTGGCTCTCTGCATTTTCACCGGATGTTTGTTTGAGACAATGATTACTGTACATAACACGCCAATTTCAACTGAGGTTTTTGGACATAAAGATTAACTTTATCGAACAAAACACACATTTATTGTGTAACATGAAGTCCTGTGAGTGCCATCTGATGAAGATCATCAAAGGTTAGTGATTAATTTAATCGCTATTTCAGACTTTTGTGAGCCCTTTTCTTGGCTGGAAAATGGCTGTATGGTTTTCTGTGACTAGGCGCTGACCTAACATAATCGCATAGTGTGCTTTCTCCGTAAAGCCTTTTTGAAATCGGACACTGTGGTTGGATTTACAATAAGTTTATCTTTAAAATGGTGTATAATACTTGTATGTTTGAGGAATTTTAATTATGGGATTTCTGTTGTTTTGAATTTGGCGCCCTGCAATTTCACTGGCTGTTGTCGAGGTGGGACGCTACCGTCCCACTTATACCAGAGAGGTTAATGACTCCAAACTAAGTGTATTTAAACGTCCGACTTCAACTGTACATATGCGTACAGAGGCCCATTATCAGCAACCATCTCTCCTGTGTTCCAATGGCACGTTGTGTTAGCTAATCCAAGTTTATCATAATTGATCATTAGAAATCCCTTTTGCAATTATGTCAGCACAGCTGCAACTGTTGTGCTAATTAAAGAAGCAATAAAACTGGCCTTCTTTAGATTAGTTGAGTATCTGTAGCGTCAGCATTTGTGGGTTAGATTACAGGCTCAAAATGACCAGAAACAAAGAATTTTCTTCTGAAACTCGTCAGTCTATTCTTGTTCTGGGAAATGAAGGCTATTCCATGCAAGAAATTGGCTCTAACCAGAATAGAAAGAGGAGTGGGAGGCCCCAAAGTTCATTACAGTTACCTGCCTCAGAAATTGCAGCCCAAATAAATGCTTCACAGAGTTCAAGTAACAGACACATCTCAACATCAACTGTTCAGAGGAGATTGCGTGAATCAGGCCTTCATGGTCAAATTGCTGCAAAGAAACCACTACTAACGATCTCCGCATTAGAGGTCGACCGATTATGATTTTTCACCGCCGATACCGATTATTGGAGGACTAAAAAAAGCTTATATCGATTAATCGGCCAATTTGTATATATATATATATTTGTAATAATGACAATTACAATAATACTGAATGAACAATGAACACTTTTATTTTAACTTAATATAATACATAAAGAAAATCAATTTAGTCTCAAATTAATAATGAAACATGTTCAGTTTGGTTTAAATAATGCAAAAACACAGTGTTGGAGAAGAAAGTAAAAGTGCAATATGTGCCATGTAAAAAAGCTAACGTTTAAGTTCCTTGCTCAGAACATGAGAGCATATGAAAGCTGGTGGTTCCTTTTAACATGAGTCTTCAATATTCCCAGGTAAGACGTTTTAGGTTGTAGTTATTATAGGAGTTATTGGATTATTTCTCTCTATACCATTTGTATTTCACATATCTTTGACTATTGGATGTTCTTATAGGCACTTAAGTATTGCCAGCCTAATCTCGGGAGTTGATAGGCTTGAAGTCATAAACAGTGTTGTGCTCAAACATTGCTAAGAGCTGCTGGCAAATGCAGTAAAGTGCTGGTTGAATGAATGCTTACCGAGCCTGCTGCTGCCTACCACCGCTCAGTCAGACTGCTCTATCAAATATCAAATCATATACTTAATTATAATAAACACACAGAAATACGAGCCTTTGGTCATTAATATGGTAAAATCCGGGAAACTATAATTTCCAAAACAAAACGCTTATTCTTTCAGTGAAATACGAAACCGTTCTGTATTTTATCGAACAGGTGGCAATCCTCAGTCTAAATATTGCTGTTACATTGCACAACCCTCAATGTTATGGCATAATTATGTACAATTCTGACAAATGAATTATGGTCTTTGTTAGGAAGAAATTGTCTTCACACAGTTCGTAACGAGTCAGGCGGCCCAAACTGCTGCATAAAGCCTGACTCTGCTTGCAAGAGATGTTACACAATTTCCCTAGTTAATATTGCCTGGTAACATTAATTTCTTTTAAATACATATGCAGGTTTATGATTATATGCAACGCAGAACAAGCTAGTTAACCTAGTAACATTATCAACCATGTGTAGTTAACTAGTGATTATGTGAAGATTGATTGTTTTTTATACGATAAGTTTAATGCTAGCTAGCAATTTACCTTGGCTCCTTGCAGCCACAAGGTCCTTTTGATGCTGTACTCGCGTAACAGGTGGTCAGCCTGCCACGCAGTCTCCTCGTGGATTGCAATGTAATCGGCCATAATCGGCGTCCAAAAAGGCCAATTAACGATTGTTATGAAAACTTGAAATCGCCCCTATTTAATCGTTCAAGACGATTAATCGGTCAACCTCTAGTCTGCATGTGTTGTTCCCACCGTGAAGCATGGAGGAGGATGTGTGACGGTGTGGGGCATGGCTACCACAGCATTCTGAAGTGATATGCCATCCCATATGGTTTGAGCTTAGTGGGACTATCATTTGTTGTCAACAGGACAATGACCCAACACACCTCCAGGCTGTGAAAGGGCCATTTGACCAAGAAGGAAAGTGATGGAGTACTTCATCAGATGACCTGGCTTCCAGAGAGTGAAGGACCGCAGAGTGAAGGAAAAGCAGCCAACAAGTGCTCAGCATATGTGTGAACTCCTTCAAGACTGTTGGGAAAGCATTAAAGGTGAAGCTGGTTGAAAGAATGCCAAGAGTGTGCAAAGCTGTCATCAAGGCAAGGGGAGACTACTTTGAACAATCTAAAATAACACTTTAACACATTTTGGTTACTACATGATTTCATATGTGTTAGTTCATTTGTGATGTCTTTACTATTATTCTACAATGTAGAAAATAGTAAAAAAAAAAAAAAACTCTTGAATGAGTAGGTGTGTCCAAACTTTTGACTGGTACTGTAAATATATATATATATATATATACAGCTATATTCGTTGAGAGGCGTTAATTGGTTTGGTGAGAGAGAGAGAGAGAGAGAGAGAGAGAGAGAGAGAGAGAGAGAGAGAATGAGAGAGAGAGAGGGGGGGGGGATTTCCTAAGTTTCCATATCAAGTTATTGTTGGCTGTGTTCTTTGAAGTGCCTGGGTCGGTTTCTCCCAGGGTGCATTGGGGTTAAGGGACGTGGAAAATAGGATTACACCAACCCCCACTCTCCCCTCCCCTCTCCCCCTCGCTCCTCCAATTAATTACCCTTAGCCTGTTTGGGAAATAAATCCTGCTTATCTCCCGCTCCTATCACAGCGAAAGGCAAGACAGCTAGTTCCCTCTCTACTCCCGCCTGACTGTCGGAGTTTTCAACTCAGCCCCACCAGACTCATCGTAATGTCTGTAACCGAGACAGCAAATGAGAAACACCCCCCCCCCCCCCTGCTCTACTGCAATCAGGCTGATTGTTCCATCCATGACCAATTGAATCGTAATGTTGAAACGCTAGACACCAGTTCACTCCTACAGCTATATTTGTTGAGAAGCGTTAATTGGTTTGGTGAACTCTGTCAGAGAAGTTCAGAGATTTCTTCATTCGGTGCTTTTGATGTAGTGTGACGGTCCAATCAGGGTTTAGTTGGGTGAGATTTACAGTCTCGTTCTCTAGAAGACAATAGACAAAGCCCCCATAGTGGGTTTCCGACTGAGAACTGGTTCAATCTGCCTGTGCTCCTCTCAAAATGTGTCTGTTCATGTTGTAAGAGGGGTTGAGAGCAGACCAATTGACGATGCAACAATTGGATTGATCTATTCCTTTTTTTTTGTATCATTACTTTCCCTATCCCGTGTGTGACCAGGGAGGGGGCCAGAGAGCATATTAGTCATTAGCAACAGAGTGCATGTTCATTAATTAAGAACAAGAGCTAAAGGCAGTTCTGAGGGTCACAATCACTGTTTTGCATTGTCTCACTCTTCCCTCATGTAAAAAAATAAAGTGCAGAACAGCAGAGAGATGGCCTATAAGCCCAAGCTCTCTGGCCTGCAACTGCAACATACGTAGGCGGTCCAATCAAAGTCATGTATTCTCCTTCGTGGGAGTAGCAGCCCGCGGTCGAAGTAACAGCCCACAGTCGAGATACGAGGCCGGCACGGAATATCCTGGAGTGGGGATTAGGCTGGTGTTTGTTCTCTTCCTGAGCCCTGGGTAGAATGTGTTCTATTCACTCTCTGAGGGCTGGCTCCAGGAGGCTCCATGTTTAGGATGCTCTGCCAGTTCATCTCAACATCCAGCTGTGCCAGGGGACTGAGGGGGAGAACCTCCGATGGTTAACCCCTCCGCTATCCAAACGCATTTCTCCTCCCAGGATGGAAGACTGGAGTGGTCAGCAGCTCATAAGGAACAGTCATTGTTGGTTTAGTGTACTGTATGATATATTAGGCTGACTATGTCGTATCTTCACAGAAAAAGAGTCAACTGTAAGCATGAACATGAGACAGAGGGAAAGAGCCTAAAAAAGTTTCATGGAGGTTATTGATGTAAAAAGCTGACTTGAAATATCTGGCTTTACAGTAAAATGCATACACATTTCCTTCTAATCTGGATATCAGAAGAGAAGGAAAACCAAATAAAATCCTAATATTTTAGTTGAACAGTATGTGTACTGTTCCCGCCAAGCAAATACTTAGTAAAGTTCACCATTTCCGCAAAGTACATATTTTATCAAATTGGTTGAGCAGAAACAAGACATAAATCTTTGGAGAACTGACGGAAGGACAGCAACAGACTCTGGCATTTCCTTGTTCTCATCAGAGTCTTGAACACTAAAAGCCTTTTCCTTTGACATCATGTTTCCTCCACCCCTCCATTCCCATCTCTTATCTACAGTATTTGTTAGATCTTCAAAGATCAACCAGAGCTTTGAAGATGTTTAGCAGTAACATTTTATTTTGTTAATCCAGCTAACTTCCAATTTCTGTAGTGGATGAGAATGAAAAAGAAGAGAGAAAAGGGGAGGGAGGGAGAGGGACAGAAATAATTATTTCTGAAGTAAAGGAGTCAGCGGAGTGAGATAGAGAGAAGAAAGAGAAGAAAGAGAGAGGAGAGAGAGAGAGAAGAAAGAGAGAGGAGAGATAGAGAGAAGAAAGAGAAGAAAGAGAGAGGAGAGAGAGAGAAGAAAGAGAGAGGAGAGAGAGAGAGAGAGCAAACCTAAAGCCAGAGTTTCTGACAGCTCTTCGTCAGTCAGTAGGCGTCAGGGCGGCAGAGTCAGAAGAAGACAATTATGGGTACAGCGGAACCCAACAGTGACGAGTGTTGAACCGGAGGCTGCCTGCTCCGTAGCCGATAACCCTCCCTGTGTCACCCCTCCGTGTCTCACACACACACACACACACACACACACACACACACACACACACACACACACACACACACACACACACACACACACACACACACACACACACACACACACACACACACACACACACACACACACACACACACACACACACAAAACATTAACAACACCTTCCTAATACTGAGTTGCATCCCCCTTTAGCCCTCAGAACAGCCTCAATTTGTTGGGGTAAGGACTCTACAAGGTGTCGAAAGCTTTCCACAGGGATGCAGGCCCATGTTGACTCCAATGGAGAAAGAGAAGAAAGGGAGTGAGGGAGAGGGAAAGAGAGAAAAAACATTTAAGCGAATGAGTCAGCAGAGAGAGAGATAGACAGAGCGAGACAGAGGGAGAGACAGAGGGATAAGGAGAAAGCGAACCTAAAGCCAGAGCTTCTGACAGCTCTTCGTCAGTCAGTACACAGTTGTGTCAAGTTGGCTGGATGTCCTTTAGGTCATGGACCATTCTTTATACACACAGGAAACTGTTAAGTGTGAAAAAGCCAGAGCACTGCAGTTCTTGATACAAACCGGTGCGCCTGGCACTTACTACCATACCCCATTTAAAGGCACAAATCTTTTGTCTAGCCCATTTACCCTCTGAATGGAACACATACACAATCCATGTCTCAATTGTCTCAAGGCTTAAAAAGAAAAATGTATGTGTCTCTTCCCCTTCATCTACACCAGTGGTCACCAACCGGTCGATTGCAATCGACTAGTAGATCTCCATGGCATTCCTGGTCGATCACCAAACATTTATGTAAAAAACCCAACGATAAAGCCTTAAGTTCCTATTTTTTAAATTCATTTCATGCTATTGACGATAGGTGCACCTGATTCAGCAACCCTAGCGCCGGGAAGACAGTGTTCTCATTTTGAAACACTTCATGTGTCTGAAGGTAGAACTCCGCCTACCCGGCAGGTCCAGACAGCAAATCAAGTGCACCTATAGGCCTACTGCTGGCCTCAGATCACAGTGTTTACAAAGTTTACTTGAACCATAGACAGTAAAAAAAAAAGGCTTGAACACACAGAAAAGTTTACAAAAATGTTTAAACTATGACTAGAGAGAGACTCAAGGAATACAGCAAAAAGCTGCTGTTTCTTTGAGTATGTTCATGCTTAAGTTGTTGTCAAGAAAGTCCAAAAAAATGCAGATTCTCCCTACTTTCACTCATGCTACACTGCAGCTGCAATGAATGATTAAAGCAAAGTGTTCCGATAAGTTTGTGTTGTTATTATTAGTGGATTTTTAAATTTTTAAATATAGAGGAATATTTCACTTTCTCTGGTCATGGGCGTAACAACATGAATTGGTGCATTAGGCAGAAGTAATGCAGTGCGACTTAAGTTTCGCCATCAGCTGGAAGACTCTCCCCTTTTCTCAGCGGAGAGAAGAGGGACGGTGAGTCAGGTGAGAGGCAGCCTCACCGATCCTCCCGCCCCTCAGACTGACCATCAGATGCAGGCCATCCGTCCACAAAAAAAGGCTAATTATTATGCTCACTTAGCTGTGCCTCAAAAGTAATACAACAAGTTATATATTACCAGTGTGGTCATACTGTACCTCCATTTTTTTTAAATATAATTTTTAAAATGTCTGAGAAGAACAACATTGGCAGAGCAATTCAAGTATTCAAGCCAATATGCAGTGATAATGTATTGGTGTCACAATGGCGTGTATAGGTGGCAGAGGAAGTCAGGCGCAGGAGAGTCAAAATAGAGTGTAGCATGGAGTACTTTAATAATAGTCCCAGTAATTAGCTCCATAACACTCACGGAAAATTATAATACAAAAATCTGGGTATGAAGACCCATAGCACACCTATACACAGAACACACAACACTTGACAACGAACAATCTCTGACAAACACATGAAGGGAAACAGAGGGTTAAATACACAACAGGTAATGAATGGGATTGACAACAGGTGTGTGGGAAGACAAGACAAAACCAATGGAAAATGAAAAGTGGATCGATGATGGCTAGAAGGCCGGTGAAGTCGACCGCCGAACACCGCCCGGACAAGGAGAGGCAACGACTTCGGTAGAAGTCGTGACATTACCCCCCCCCTGACGCGCGGCTCCAGCAGCGCGTCGACACCGACCTCGGGGACGACCCGGAGGGCGAGGTGCAGGGCGATCCGGATGGAGGCGGTGGAATTCTTTTAACATAGAAGGATCTAAAACGTCCTCCACCGGAACCCAGCATCTCTCCTCCGGCCCGTACCCCTCCCAGTCCACGAGGTACTGAAGGCCCCTCGCCCGACGTCTCGAATCCAAAATGGATCGAACAGAGTACGCCGGGACCCCCTCGATGTCTAGAGGAGGCGGAGGAACTTCACGCACTTCAGCCTCCTGGAGCGGGCCAGCCACCACCGGCCTGAGGAGAGACACATGGAACGAGGGGTTAATACGGTAATTAGTGGGCAGTTGTAACCTATAACATACCTCGTTCACTCTCCTCAGGACTTTAAACGGCCCCACAAACCGCGGACCCAGCTTCCGGCAGAGCAGGCGGAGGGGCAGGTTTCGGGTCGAGAGCCAGACCCTGTCCCCTGGTGCGAACACCGGGGCCTCACTGCGGCGACGGTCTGCGCCAATTTTCTGGCGCCTTATGGCACGCTGAAGGTGGACGTGGGCTGCCTCCCAGGTTTCCTCAGCGTGCCGAAACCAATTGTCCACCGCAGGAGCCTCGGTCTGACTCTGATGCCAAGGAGCCAGAACCGGCTGATACCCTAATACACATTGAAAAGGAGTAAGGTTAGTGGAGGAGTGACGTAGCGAGTTCTGGGCCATCTCAGCCCAGGGCACGAACTTCGCCCACTCCCCCGGCCGGTCCTGGCAATAGGACCGCAGAAACCTGCCCACATCCTGGTTAACTCTCTCCACCTGCCCATTACTCTCGGGGTGAAAACCTGAGGTAAGACTAACCGAGATCCCCAGACGTTCCATGAACGCCTTCCAGACCCTTGATGTGAACTGGGGACCCCGATCAGACACTATATCCTCAGGCACCCCATAGTGCCGGAAAACGTGTGTAAACAGGGCCTCTGCAGTTTGTAAGGCCGTAGGGAGACCGGGCAAAGGGAGGAGACGACAGGACTTCGAAAACCGATCCACAACGACCAAGATCGTGGTGTAACCCTGTGAAGGTGGAAGATCAGTCAAAAAATCCACCGACAGGTGCGACCACGGCCGTTGAGGAACAGGTAAAGGTTGAAGCTTACCTCTAGGCAGGTGTCTAGGAGCCTTGCACTGGGCGCACACCGAGCAGGAGGAAACATAAATCCTCACGTCCTTAGCTAAAGTGGGCCACCAGTACCTCCCATCAAGACAGCGCATCGTCCGACCTATCCCAGGATGACCAGAGGAGGGTGACGTGTGAGCCCAATAGATCAATCGGTCGCGGACAGCAGACGGAACGTACAGACGACCAGCTGGACACTCAGGAGGAGAGGGCTCTGCACGTGACGCCCGCTCAATGTCCGCGTCCAGCTCCCACACTACTGGCGCCACCAAACACGAAGCTGGGAGTATGGGAGTGGGATCCATGGACCGCTCCTCTGTGTCATACAGCCGAGACAATGCGTCTGCCTTGACGTTCTGGGAGCCTGGTCTGTAAGTAAGAGTAAACACAAAACGAGTGAAAAACATGGCCCACCTTGCCTGGCGAGGATTCATTCTCTTCGCCTGCCGGATGTACTCCAGATTGCGGTGGTCAGTCCAGATGAGAAAAGGGTGTTTAGCCCCCTCAAGCCAGTGCCTCCACACCTTCAAGGCTTCTACGACAGCCAACAGCTCTCGGTCCCCCACATCATAGTTTCGCTCCGCCGGGCTGAGCTTCTTCGAAAAAAAAGCACAGGGGCGAAGCTTCAGTGGCACACCCGAACGCTGAGAGAGCACTGCTCCTATCCCAGCTTCGGATGCGTCCACCTCTACCATGAATGGCAAAGAGGGAT
Source organism: Salvelinus fontinalis (assembly GCF_029448725.1). Classification (NCBI taxonomy): domain Eukaryota; kingdom Metazoa; phylum Chordata; class Actinopteri; order Salmoniformes; family Salmonidae; genus Salvelinus; species Salvelinus fontinalis. Next base: position 29,395,485 of record NC_074696.1, on the reverse strand, counting down.
CCGGATGAGCCAACACAGGCGCCGAGGTAAACAGAGTCTTCAGGTGTCCAAAAGCCCTGTTCGCCTCAGCCGACCACTGCAAGCGCACCGGACCCCCCTTTAGCAGTGAGGTAATGGGAGCCGCAACCTGACCAAAACCCCGGATAAATCTCCGGTAGTAATTGGCAAACCCCAAAAAACGCTGCACCTCCTTTACCGTGGTTGGAGTCGGCCAATTACGCACGGCTGTAATGCGGTCGCTCTCCATTTCCACTCCTGAAGTGGAAATCCGATGCCCTAGGAAGGAGATGGATTGTTGGAAGAACAAGCATTTCTCAGCCTTGACATATAGATCATGCTCCAACAGGCGACCAAGCACCCTGCGCACCAGGGACACATGCTCGGCGCGGGTAGCGGAGTATATCAGAATATCATCTATATACACCACTACACCCTGCCCGTGCAGGTCCCTGAATATCTCATCTACAAATGATTGGAAGACTGATGGAGCATTCATCAACCCATATGGCATGACCAGGTACTCATAATGACCTGAGGTGGTGCTAAATGCCGTCTTCCACTCATCACCCTTCCGAATACGCACCAGATTATACGCACTCCTGAGATCCAATTTTGTGAAGAAGCGTGCCCCGCGCATTGATTCCATAACTGTATTTATCAGAGGTAGCGGGTAACTATATTTCACCGTGATTTTATTGAGACCTCGATAATCAATGCACGGGCGTAAACCACCATCCTTCTTCTTCACAAAAAAGAAACTCGAAGAAGCGGGTGAAATGGATGGCTGAATGAACCCCTGACGCAGGGATTCAGAGATATATGAATCCATAGCCACCGTCTCCGCTTGCGACAGGGGATACACGTGACTCCTGGGATATGCAGCGTCTACCAGGAGATCTATCGCACAATCCCCCTGTCGATGGGGTGGTAATTGAGTCGCCTTCTTTTTACAGAAGGCGAGTGCCAAATCGGCATATTCAGGGGGAATGCGCACGGTGGAGACCTGGTCTGGACTTTCCACCGTAGTAGCACCAACGGAAACCCCTAAACACCTACCTGAGCACTCTCGCGACCACCCCGTGAGAGCCCTCTGTGGCCAAGAAACAGTGGGGTTATGACACGCTAACCAGGGTAGACCTAGCACCACAGAATACGCAGGGGAATCAATAAGGAAAAGACTAATCTTCTCCTTGTGACCCTCCTGCGTTATCATATTCAACGGTGCGGTGACCTCCCTGATAAAACCTGACCCTAATGGTCGACTATCTAAGGCATGAATAGGGAAAGGCATATCCACAGAAACAATAGGAATCCCTAAACTATGAGCTAAATTTTTATTAATGAAATTCCCAGCCGCGCCTGAATCTACTAGCGCCTTATACTGGGAATGCAAGGAAAAATCCGGAAAAGTGACAGAGACAAACATAAGTGCAGCAGAGGGCTCTGGATGAGTATGGTGCCTACTCACCTGGGGTGATGCCAAAGTGCCCTGCCTGCCTTCTCTATTCCCAGAGGAACCAACCCGGCACCGATCAGCAGTGTGATCTCTGCGATCATAGATGGTGCTCGAGTGGGTACCCCCTCCGGTCTCCCTGCGCACCATCCCTCCCAATTCCATAGATTCGGGAGAGAGAGTGCGGGAGGATGGAACAACCAGACCCCGATCTAGACGTCCCCGAGTAGCCAGCATGTTGTCCAGCCTGATGGACATATCCACCAGCTGGTCGAAGTTGAGGGTGGTGTCTCTACAGGCCAGCTCCCGACGAACGTCCTCGCGTAGACTACAGCGGTACTGGTCGATCAGGGCCCTGTCGCTCCATCCAGCGCCGGCAGCCAAGGTCCTAAACTCCAAAGCAAACTCCTGGGCACTCCTCGTCTCCTGCCTCAGATGATAGAGGAGCTCACCCGCCGTTTTTCCTTCGGGAGGATGGTCGAATACTCTCCTAAAATAAAGGGTGAACTCCTCAAAATGGTCCAACACTGCATTCTCCTCTCTATACACAGCGCTGGCCCACTCCCGGGCTTTCCCGGTGAGGCATGAGACGAGGGCGGAACTCTTCTCCCGGTCGGATGGTACTGGGGAGACCGTGGCCAGATATAAGTTCAGTTTAAGGAGGAAACCCTGGCAGCCTGCAGTATCACCGTTGTAACCCGTGGGTAGGGGTAAACGGATTTTGTTAGGTTCAGGTGGGGAAAACGCGTTAAAAGTAAATCCCCGTTGTGGCAGTGGAGGCGCTGGAGAAACTCCCTGTCTCTCCCAGCGATCCATATTCTGGACAATGCGATCCATGAGGGCGCTCAAACAGTCAATCTCCTTCGCTTGGTCTATAACGCGCTTTTCCACCTCCATGGGCGTCGTGTCCTCTCCTGCTGACTTCATATTTTATGGTCAGAGATTCTGTCACAATGGCGTGTATAGGTGGCAGAGGAAGTCAGGCGCAGGAGAGTCAAAATAGAGTGTAGCATGGAGTACTTTAATAATAGTCCCAGTAATTAGCTCCATAACACTCACGGAAAATTATAATACAAAAATCTGGGTATGAAGACCCATAGCACACCTATACACAGAACACACAACACTTGACAACGAACAATCTCTGACAAACACATGAAGGGAAACAGAGGGTTAAATACACAACAGGTAATGAATGGGATTGACAACAGGTGTGTGGGAAGACAAGACAAAACCAATGGAAAATGAAAAGTGGATCGATGATGGCTAGAAGGCCGGTGAAGTCGACCGCCGAACACCGCCCGGACAAGGAGAGGCAACGACTTCGGTAGAAGTCGTGACATTTGGGCCTATAGCCTACTGCACAAACCGCATTGCTACATAACTGTTTTTATTTGGTCAATGTTGCATAGGGTTACGTTTTTAAGTCATGTTCAAAACAAATCTTGGCTTGCATTTTGACTCAGAAAAGGTTGGTGGCCACTGATTTACACTGATTGAAACGGATTTAACAAGTGACATCAATAAGGGATAATTTTCACCTGGCTTCAAGTGGTCAGTCTGTGTCATGGAAAGAGGTGTTATTCATGTTATGTACACTCAATGTACATACACACACACCGTGTCGACACTGACCCGTCATATGTCTGCTCTGTATCTGCTCCTGGGGGAATGACAGCCACCACACAGCAGACAACAACTGTTGGGCGCACACACACACACACACACACACACACACACACACACACACACACACACACACACACACACACACACACACACACACACACACACACACACACACACACACACACACACACACACACACACACACACACACACACACACACACACACACACACACACACACACACACACACACACACACACACACACACACACACACACACACACACACACACAGCCTCAAAGCAGGAGAGGAGAGAGGAAAACACTAATGCATTCTAAACAAATCCTGACTGTCATGAAGTCGAAATTAATGTGGTTTAAAAGTTTATAGTTTAAGGACATTAAAAGACTCTCATACTAACTTTTCAGAGAAACACCATGAATATATTCTGTCTCGATCTAAAAATTCTGAACAGAATGTACTGACTTTTTACCTCTTGCTCTCATGTGTCAGTACTTTTGTTTAGATATGAAGTGAAAGATAGTTGGAATGGGAAAAAGATTTCCTAAGTGAATGTTTGTTTACCTAACCATCATCATGGCCAAGCCAGGTGGCTAAGAAAGTGCAGTAGTTTAGTATTGTTACACTAAGTTTGTTTGTGCCAAGACTCTTCCTAGAGCTGGCAGCCCGACCAAACTGAGCAATCGGGGGAGAAGGGCCTTGGTCAGAGAGGTGACTAAGAACCCGATGGTCACTCTAACAGAGCTCCAGAGTTCCTCTGTGGAGATGGGAGAACCTTCTAGAAGGACAACCATCTCTGCAACCCTACAAGCCACTTCTCAGTAAAATAGTTTGCCAAAAGGCACCTAAAGACTCTCAGACCATGAGAAACAAGATTCTCTGGTGGGGATGTTTTTCAATGGCAGGGACTGGGAGACTAGTCAGGATCGAGGGAAAGATGAACGGAGTAAAGTACAGAGAGATCCTTGATGAAAACCTGCTCCAGGACCTCAGACTGGGGCAAAGGTTCACCTTCCAACAGGACAACAACCCTAAGCACACAGCCAAGACAAAGAAGGAGTGGCTTTGGGACACGTTTCAGAATGTACTTGAGTGGCCCAGCGAGAGCCAGGACTTAAACCCGATCAAACATCTCTGGAGAGACCTTCAAATAGCTGTGCAGCAACTCTCCCCATCCAACCTGACAGAGCTTGAGACGATATGCAGAGAAGAATAGGAGAAAATCCCCAAATACAGGTGTGCCAAGCTCTTAGCATCATACCCAAGAAAACTTGAGGCTGTAATCATTGCCAAAGGTGCTTCGACAAAGTACAGAGTAAAAGGTTTGAATAATTATGTAAATGTAATATATTTCAGTTTTCTATTTTTAATACATTTGCAAAAAATTTAAATACAACTGTTTTTGCTTTGTCATTTTGTGGAACGGCTTTAACGTAAGAACATTTGGGAAAAATCAAGGGGTCTGAATACTTCCCGAATGCACTGTATATACTGTATATTATAATGGATGAAGCTCTTTACATGTTTAACTGTAATTTCAAACCAAAATAAAAAAAATATCAAACGCCTCTTCAATTAATTCAATTCATCTTCATCTTGTTTAAAACTTTTTAATGTGAACTCAATGTTCTCTGTAAAACAAGTGGGCACAAAGTAACCTATCCTTTCTAATCACTGCATATATGTTAAATTACTGTCATATTATATGTTCAATTACTGTCATTCATTTCACACAGTTACCCTGTTAAAACCAGGGAGCTAGGATATTATTATCGTGTGTGTGTGTGTGTGTGTGTGTGTGTGTGTGTGTGTGTGTGTGTGTGTGTGTGTGTGCGTGCGTGCGTGCGTGCGTGCGTGCGTGCGTGCGTGCGTGCGTGCGTGCGTGCGTGTGTGCGCATTAAAGATACAGAGAAATATGCAGTTTGGAAAATTCCAGAAAAATATGTCATGGCTTTAGAAGCTTCTGATAGGCTAATTGACATAATTTGAGTCAATTGGAGGTATACCCGTGGATGTATTTCAAGGCCTGCCTTCAAACGCAGTGCCTCTTTGCTTGACGTCATGGGAAAAATCAAAAGAAATCAGCCAAAAACTCTTGGGTTTTTGTTGTAGACCTCCACAAGACTGGCTCATCCTTGGGAGCAATTTCCAAACGCCTGAAGGTACCACGTTCATCTGTACAAACAATAGTATGCAACTATAAACACCATGGGACCACGCAGCCGTCATACCGCTCAGGAAGGAGACGCGTTCTGTATCCTAGAGATGAAGAGATGAACGTGCTTTGGTGCGAAAAGTGCAAATCAATCCCATAACAACAGCAAAGGACCTTGTGAAGATATTGGAGGAAACAGGTACAAAAGTATCTATACCCACAGTAAAACGAGTCCTAAATCGGCATAACCTGAAAGGCCGCTCAGCAAGGAAGAAGCCACTGCTCCAAAACCGCCATAAAAAAGCATTTAGTTTGGTTACCTTTACTTTCTTGGGTACAGGAACAATGGTCTTGAAGCATGTGGGGACATCTTGAAGCATGTGGGGACAACAGACTGGGATAGGGAGAGATTGAATATGTCTGTAAACACTCCAGCCAGCTAGTCTGCGCATGCTCTGAGGACCTGGCTAGGGATGCTGTCTGGGCCGGCAGCCCTGCGAGGGTTAACATGCTTAAATGTCTTACTCACGTCGGTCACGGAGAAGGAGAACCTACAGTCCTTGGTAGCGGGACATGTCAGTGGCACTGTGTTATCCTCAAAGCGATCGAAGGTGTTTAACTCGTCCGAAAGCGTGACGTCGGTGTCCGTGGCGTGGCTGGTTTTCCCTTTGTAGTCCGTGATTGTCTGTAGACCATGCCACATATGTCTTGTGTCTGAGCCGTTGAATTGTGACTACACTTTGTCTCTGTACAGACGTTTTGCCTGTTTGATTTCCTTACAGAGGGAATAACTACACTGTTTGTATTCGGCCATATTCCCAGTCACCTTGCCATGGTTAAATACAATGGTTTGTGCTTTCAGTTTTGCGCGAATGCTGCCATCTAGCCATAGTTTCTGGTTAGGGTAAGTTTTAATAGTCACAGTGGGTACAACATCTCTTATACACTTCCTGATACACTTAGTCACAGTATCAGCGTATTCATCTATGTTGTTCTCCGAGGTTACCCGGAACATATCCCAGTCTGCATGATCAAAACAATTTTGAAGAGTAGATTCCGATTTGCCAGATCAGCGTTGAATAGTGCCTAGCACTGCTACTGTACTTCCTGTTTGAGTTTCTGCCTATAGGAAGGGAGGAGCAAAACGGAGTCGTGATCAGATTTGGACGAAACGAGGGCGGGTGAGGGCCTTGTAGGCATCCCATAAGTTGTAGTAGCAGTGGTCGAGTGTTTGAACAGCGCAAGTACTAGACTGTATGTGTTGATAGAATTTAGGTAACGTTTTCCTAAAATGTTATTTGTTAGAATCCGCCGCTACAATAAATGCAGCCTCAGGATATGTGGTTTCCAGTTTGCATAAAGTCCAGCTAAGTTCCTTGAGGGCCGTTGTGGTATTGGCTTGAGGGTGAATATACATGGCTGTGACTAGAACCAAAGAGAATTCTCTTGGGAGGTAATACGGTCGGCATTTTATTGTGAGGTATCCTAGGTCGGATGAAAAAAATTACTTGAGTTCCTGTATGTTATCACAATCACACTGTGAGTAGTTAATCATGAAACATACACCTCCACCCTTCTTCTTCACGGAGAGATATTTATTCCTGTCTGTGCGATGAACTGAAAACCCAACTGGCTGAACGGACTCAGACAATATATCCAGAGAGAGCCATGTTTCTGTGAAACAGAGTATGTTACAATCCCTCATGTCTCTCTGGAAGGAAATCCTCAGCTCGTCAATTTTATTATCCAGAGACTGAACATTAGCAATTAACACACTCGGAACCAGTGGGTGGTGTGCGTGCCTCCTGAGTCGGACTAAAAGTCCACTCCGAGTACCTCTTTTCCACCAGCTGTGTTTTGGAACAGCCTCTGGAATCAGTTCAATTGACCTGGAGGAATCCCAAAAGGATCCAATTCGGGAAAGTCATATTCCTGGTCGTAATGCTGGTGAGTTACTGCCACTCTGAAATCTAAAAGTTCTTCCCATCTGTATGTAATAACACAAAACATTTCGGGGATAATATTGTACGAAAAAAACATTTTAAAAAACGAAATACTGCAAAGTTTCCTAAAAGCTAGAAGCACAGCAGCCCTGTCCGTCGGTGGCATTTTCCATTTTCCATCCAAAAACAATTATATTATTATATGTACCTCTAAACATTGTCTAGCTGTGGAGAATCATAAAGGATATATGGCTAAGGATATACTCCCAAATGAAATGGTTTCAAATCAGAGCTGGTTCAATGGAAGCTAATATCGATAAATGTATCTGTCGACTTGGAATATTTCTGTAATTGAGGAACGCGATTAATTAATTCAGAGGAATTGTGACATGCAAACAAATTAATTAAGAATCTTAAACACTGATTCAATAAAGAAAACATTAAAGGACTATGAGCGTGTTCTATATTACACTCCTTTCTCCCGAATGACTGTAGGTTTCATTTACAACCAAGCCATCACCATTTAATAACTTTGTAATGAGTCTCAGATCTCTTCATATCCAGATATTTTCTGTTTTATTTTCTAAGGAAAGTCTGTTGCTTAGTAACTTTGCACCAGTCGAAGGACACTAATTGAATAATATAATAATGAGACATCTAAAGGTTACATGTTTGACTGGAATAAGATATTACAGTGAGTAATAACATGAGACAGAACTTAACCCTCCTGCCGTGTTCCAGTCGAATTGGCCCAATTTACAATTCTCCCTGAAAAATGTAGTTAATTTAATCTGATTGTCATAAGGTTCCATGACTTTGTCCACACAGGGCATCTGAACACACAAAACACATTTTGATGATTTTCATTACATTGTGGGTGTTTTATTTAACTTTTGTACACCTGTGGTGTTCCCGGTCAAAAATGACCGGTCATTAGAAATGAATGGGTGAGACTACAATTAGTGTATAAAATTGAGTTCAGGCACATGCCCATTCATCAGATGGACACACTTCCTCTCCCAGACCCCCACATGCATGTGTGATTGAGCGCGCACACACACACACCTCACCCTCCTTCTTGGCTTCCATGGCAACCCCCACGGGAACCTTTCCCCAATAGAATCTTTCCCCCACGGGAACCACACCTGTTGGCATTCTCACAAACAATCGCAACATTGTTTCAATAATATATAGAACTTTTCTCGCAGCTCTGGTATATAAAACTTTTTTGAGGCCTTGCTAACAATTCATTCTGTGGCAGCACAATGACCAAACGATATACTGTATGTGAGGCTCTTGATCATATCTTTGATCATGACACTGGTGAGGAGAGAGGCCAGGAAACTGACAGTGAAGATACATTAGAGGAGGAAGTGTCAGAAGTTGAAGACAACACAGAATATGATCCAGACCAAGAGACATTCGATGTGGAACAATCCAGTGATGAGGAAGAGGGCCCTGCTGAGGTTGTTGTTACATTCTGGTCAAAGAATGGGAATTTGTCCTGGTCTTCATCCCCACCTGAGAGGAGAGGTCGGCTGTCAGCTGAAAATGTTATCAGGATGACCCCAGGGCCAACGAGATACGCCATATCCCAGGTTGATGACATAAAATCCTGCCACTAATTTGAAATGGTTTCAAAACAAATGTCCTTGTTAAACTTTGACACAAAGTATTCTATGATAAATAGCACAATATGTTTCATATGAGTATTTATTATAATCAAGATAATCCACACATTATGCTTTTTTTTAACTCAAAAACAAGTTGTATGAGTTCCGATCAGTGAGGGCTACAGGCCATAAATAGCAAATAGAAGTTTAAAACTTGAAATGTTCACAAGAACTTAAGTTGATAAAAAGATCTAACACAACATTAGGGGATAATATATGTATTATTATGGATTTATAATCAGCTATAATGGGGCGGTCATTTTGGACCGGGAACACAGAATTAATTAGCAGGAAATTAACACAACAGGAGGGTTAACTCCAGGCTAGGACTGGGGCTTGGGTTGGACCACAGTCCAGAGCTAAGAGATGCATCAGGTTTCGGGTTGAGAGACTAGGGAGTTATTGTTATCTTACAGGTTAGGTGACTAAAGGTGAGGGCTGGGAGTAAGGAGGGATTGGACTAGGGCCGTGGCTAGGCTGTGCTTTTCAGGCTGGGGTATAAGAACTGGACTGATGAGGTACTTAGACCTGGGACTAAAGAGGAGTGACTGAGGCCTGGAACATTATACATACAGAGTAGAGCCAAGGACAGGAACAGTAGACTGGATAGGAATACTCCAGTCTCCTCAGTTGACCACCGCTAGCTCCAACCTCAGCTGTACGTCAGACTAATTTGATCTGGCAGGAAAATATTGCTTATTGTGCATTATTGAAAGGATCATCAGTCTTATAGAGGCTCATCCTCCTCCTTGTACAGCTCACAGGGCCCAGGGCATTCATTATTACATCCGTTACCAGGACATTATATGCAAATGATCTCCACCTAGCTCCGGCACCCATATATCAATTACTGTGTGAGAGAGAGAGAGAGAGAGAGAGAGAGAGAGAGAGAGAGAGAGAGAGAGAGAGAGAGAGAGAGAGAGAGAGAGAGAGAGAGAGAGAGAGGAGAGAGAGAGAGAGAGAGAGAGAGAGAGAGAGAGAGAGAGAGAGAGAGAGAGAGAGAGAGAGAGAGAGAGAGAGAGAGAGAGAGAGAGAGAGAGAGAGAGATGAGGAGAGAGAGAGAGAGAGGAGAGAGAGAGAGAGAGGAGAGAGGAGAGAGAGAGAGAGAGAGGAGAGAGAGAGAGAGAGAGAGAGAGAGAGAGAGAGAGAGAGAGAGAGAGAGAGGAGAGAGAGAGAGAGAGAGAGAGAGAGAGAGAGAGAGAGAGAGAGAGAGAGAGAGAGAGAGAGAGAGAGAGAGAGAGAGAGAGAATGGACTGTCTGGAAATAGTCTGGACTTGTAGGGATGGAAAGAGGAGAGGAGGAGGAAAAGACAGGAGAGAAGCAAGGACGGAGAACATTGAATCCTCCTCTCGTTCTTTGTCCTTGCAGCTCAGACCCGTGTATGCTGACTCTATAGAACACTGATGCCCCACAGAGATCCCATAGCAATTTAAATCCTATATACTGTTCCCTAATCCAGGATATTGTTAGGATATTGTTACCATAAACCATGCCCTGCCATATAGATAATAACACTGCCTCGACACACAGCCAAAACCAATCAGAAACAAATAATACAGCCCCACAAGAAAATAAAGAAACGGAGAGGTGTGTGCGTGCCCGCTTTGTGTGAACAAAAGAGAACTTTGTGTGAACAAAAGAGAGAGACTTTAGAATGCATATGTATTGTAAGAAAGTAACAGAGAGAGAGTGAGAGAGAGAGACAAAGACAGGGATAGAGAGAGGTACAGAGAAAGAGAGTGAGAGAGAGAGCGAGAGGAGAGAGAAAGGATCACGCCAAGTTCCTTTGCCTCGAAGTAGTGTTGATAAAACAAATCAGTGGGAGTAGCTAATAATACTGCAGTAGCATGACAGTAGAGATAGGCAGTCTAGTCTACTAGGACCTATGTGTGCCCTTGAGTCCCTGGCAACGCAGCGTGTGGGTAACAGCAGGTATTAAAAGCTCAACTAGATGTTGAAGGGCATGACACAAAGCTAATAAAGAATGTAAATCCTTCTCTAAACGCCTTTCATAAACTAGAGGGGGCTTAAACAGGCTGCCATAATGATTGACCCTGTCATTGTTCAGTATAATGACTCAGGGGTGTGTGTGAGTGTGTGTGTTGGTGTGTGTGCATGTACTCTGTCGTTGTTTAGCATAATGACTCAGGAGTTTCATCACGTCAGCAGGAAGATGAGGCGAAACTAGCGAGGAGACACTATCACCGTTTGGAGCACACACATTTACATGTTAGTCATTTAGCAGACACTCTTATCCAGAGAGACATACAGGAGCAATTAGGGTTAAGTTCCTTGCTCAAGGACACAGACAGATTTTTCACCTAGTCCACGCAGGGATTCAAACCAGCAACCTTTCGGTTACTTGCCCAAAGCTCTTAACCGCTAGGCTACCTGCCGCTCACGCAGGCGCTTAATTAGCGGTGATGAGCAGGAGTGTGGAGAGCAGTCACTCATACTCAATATATCCAGTACTCTAACAGAGCACCAATCATGGTTTCTATGACAACAGCCCTATCTAAAAATGCCTCCTCTCCCTACTGTCAATCATAAGAGTATGAAAACATGAGTTGATGTCAGTTAAAACAGAAATGGACCCTCCCTGTTATGTAGTCTGAATCAGGCTTACTATACCACTGAGAGAATGCTGTTGCTTCCCCCTTAATGACAGTACCACATCGCTTCACAATAGCTTCCTTTCATAAGCCACTGTCATTAAAATAATTACAGTAAGGTTAATTATAGAGGACCTGGTCCCTCAATTATCTCAGTGTATCTAGTTACAGAATTCTAGGGATTGATCACGACCAGGGGGAAAAGAGAGACTATAAAAGAGACTCTGTTGACTCCCTTGGTAGATCATCATGCTAAGGTTGTGAAGGCCTCACAGCAGAGAAGGTTAATCGACGTAAACAACATTTTCTTAGGGTCCATTTTTGGTCACGTTTTAACCCGATCTAAAGCTTACTGAAACAGTATAATACGCAACATTCTCCCATCTGCCAACCTGCACACTGAATGATCTGATTACAGTGAATGGCGAGAGTGTGTTCTGTTCTTCAGAAGCAATGCAGAATCAGAGTCAATCTCTGTTGCTAATCACTGAGCTACGGCTCAGCAGGACAATAAGTCAATCAACTCCTGCAGTGTCCTCCACGTAAGCCAATCAACCCACGCTGTATCTTCCCTAGGATTGCAGAAGGAGACCAGAACGTTAGCCATGAAATCACAGGTAAGTGATTGAACAGAACATATTCTTTGTACCCCTTTTGGAATGGGAGAATGGGCCTGGTTCCTTTGCCATTTCAGGGTTGTGCTCATTAGGCATGAAACAGAGGTAAATTCTGAACTTGTCAAACAAGGAACACTTGAGAATGTTCATGGTTCAGGTCCAATTCCTAGATATCCAAGAGAGGCTGGGAGAGGTGAACGTTTAGGGTACTAGCTTTGTTCTTTTGATTTGATTAGACTTATTTCATTCATGCTTGCAGTTGACAAGACTGAATTATGCAGAATGCAGTTACATTTGGACAATCCTTAAAAATCACAAGATACTTCATTCAAAGAATGCTAGCTAACAAGAAATGACCATTTATTTTATAATTTTCTCCTACCCCTGATGGACACTGACCATTTCAGTTATTTGTTTCCAGTGTCTATCATTCAATGTGCTTTAGACAGATAAGAACTGAGCCTTTCTTTGAGTTCCACTTGACAATTTTCTCTTCACTTTCTAACAGGAGGAGGTCTAGACTCCCCAGCCATATCCATCTCTCACTCGACCTCAAATCTCCCAAAGTGTTTGGACTATGTCTAGGCCTCTAGTCTCTTTGCACACATCCCCTCCGTTTCTCCCTCCCTTCCCTCTTTTTTTATCTGTTTCATTTCCATTTCTTCCCCTCTTCAGTTCATGCTCTGGTCCTAGTTTAATTAGGACTTACTGAAGCAGACTGGATATACACAGACCAAAGACACAAGGTAAATGTCTTTGCCCAGCCTCGCCTCTCCACAGAGTCTGATAAGCAGCAAGTAAAGCTCTGTCTTCTGTGAAATATCCTCTCCTCCAGAGATTCTGATCAAACTGACCAGTAAGACTCCCACTTCCTCTGAAAACAAAAAGGATGTGATTAATTAACTACGCAATATTTTGCCAGTTGTTTTTGGCACTACATGCTATACAAGGGGGAAAATATGGAAATAACAAGTAATAGCCTAATTTCAAAAGATTTTACTCTTCAACCAGTGCTGGCACCAACCATCAAATATTCTCAAGCAGCAAAAAACATACAATTCTCCCTAACATCCTAATACTGCTAATTAAATCCTGTTATTAGAACAAATAAAGACCTTGTTAGGATTGGTAATTTCATCATTAAAGGTCCAACAACAACACCAGGAAAGGAGATGCCTTTAGCGTAAATGCAATAGAAAAACCTCTGAAAACGGATGTTTGAGGATACGTGCCATAATGGCACCCTATTCCCTTTTTGCGCACTACCCATAGGGCTCTGGTCAAAAGTAGTGCGCTATACAGAGAAAAGGTTGCCATTTGAGACACACATTTACTACACCTATACTTCAAAGACAACATAGCTGTGGAACACGGGGATGCAAATGAGGCAAGGAGTCGTGTTATGTTCGAACAGGGAGTAAGAGCACTCTGGTAATGTGCCATTTAAATGCAAAGAGCCATTCTGCTACAGCTAGTTAGTTTTTCTACTCTCGAGTCAGTGATCATCAAAGCCGGTGAAGTGCAGGGAATGTCCTGCCTTCAAACTGCTACTATAGAGGTGGGGAGGGGGGAGAAAGGGCCCAGGTGATTTCACCCCGTGCTCGCCGTTGGAAGTCCTGCTAAGAGATGAGGGTCGCGTTTCGTTTGAACTCTGAGAGGAAAGTTCTAAACAAAGACCCTCGCTAGCCTTGCTAGTCCCTCGCAAAACTTTACTGAGTAGTGTGTATGTTGGACGAGGGCTACTGTGACTTCTGCCACATGGCAGAAACACACATACACGGCTTAGTCTAATAGAAGTCTTCACCCTATTGTGACACTGTAGCTTACTGCCACCATCACTGGTCTCATTCTCCACATATCATGTCAGAGGACAAAATGTCCGTCTTATCACTGTCCACATGTTAGGTACGGGACCTGAATCACACACGATGA